>NC_048563.1:2837578-3126397 GCF_902806685.2 Maniola hyperantus
TAAGTCTAAGCAAAGTCAGAGTGCGATTTATAGATCTCACCCTAAGACTGGTTCGATCCAGATATCGCCAATCTAGATCGAATGTGTAGCATTCGCCATCGACCTGTCAGGGCTGATTAAAATCCATACTAATATTATTAATGCGAAAGTGTGTCTGTCTGTCTGTCTGCTAGCTTTTCACAGACCAACATTTTAACCGATTTTGATGAAAGGAGATCGCCCGTGAACGGGCCCTCTTTTGTGGCATCGTGTCAAAACTAAAATTTTTTTTTTAAATGTGTTTTTTTTTTACGATTATGTTTTTTAACGACTTTTTTTCACTCTATTATTGAAAATATCTACAATTACAGTTAGAATCGTAAACATGCATTTATTTTGAAGAAGTATTATTTAAATATAACCTTAATATCAGCAATATAAAAAATAAGATTTCTTTATAACCAGGGTGAATAAATAGAAATCGTTTGCAGAATATAAAGAGTTAATTATTTGTCTACAAAATAAAATTAGAACCATGGTGACATAACAATTATATTAGGGGGGGCCCAAAGCTCCTAAGAAAATGGGCAATCTCTTTGAGTACAAAGTTAGCATACATCCCGAGCACCCACGGGATTTTTAAAAGACCGAAACCCACGCGGACCGCGGAAGTCGCGGGCATCGTCTAGTTAGGGTTCCGTACCTCAAAAGGAAAAATGGAACCCTTATACGGAACGGAACACTTTGTTGTCTGTCTGTCTGTCAAGAAACCTACAGGGTACTTCCCGTTGAATTTGAATTTTGAATTTTGTTGTTGAATTTTGAAATAGAATCATGAAATTTGGTAGGTAGGTAGGTCTTATAGCTGGCTTTAGGGAAAAAATCTGAAAACCGTGAATTTGTGGTTACATCACACAAAAAAAATTGTGGTCATGAACGAATAATTAGTATTTTCAATTATCAAAGTACGATAACTATATCAAGTGGGGTATCATATGAAAGGGCTTCACCTGTGGATTCTAAAACATTTATATTTTTATTTATTTTTATGAATCATAGTTTTTGATTTATCGTGCAAAATGTCGTAAAAATATGACTGTACTACGGAGCCCTCGGAGCGAGCCTGACTCGCACTTTTCCGGTTTTTTTAAAAATATAAAACTTGTTGGTTTTAACTTTTGAATAATCTAACTTTTTTTTCCAGGTTAGAACCCAAGAAATTTGAAATGATCAATGTAAGTATTCTGTCTGTAATTTTTCTGTCTTCATCTTTAAATCATTCTTAGGGGGCATCCATAAATTACGTGAGATGTTTAAGCGGGGGAGGGGGTCGAGTCAAATCTCATCTAATCTTACGTTGGAGAGAGGGGGGGTCTCGGCAAATATCACGCAATTTTTTTTCTGATTGAAAAAATAAAAAAATAAAAAAAAATACTATTTTGGTCCATGTAATCCAGATTGTACATGTAAATTTCTATTATAACTCTCAGCAATATTGATAACGGGCCTATATACTAAACATGCTGTCGCGTTTGGACTTTGGACTATTCAAAGTACTAAACAGAAATATTTTGAGACACAAAAAATTGTGTAGCTAGATCAAAAGGTGACCTTCCTTTTAGGACTTTCTGATTTGACAAAAGTACCACAGTTATCCCGGGAAAAAATGTAAAACATTGCTAAAATCACGAAAAACCAACTATAACGCCTTGTGGCGTTTGGACTATTATGACTTGTCCTACTGCATAGTCGTAAATAAAAGCACGAAGCAAATTTTTTTTTCTTTTTAGGATAACAATCCAACGCGTTTACGTAAGAAACCCACATTTTGAAAAATCTCACGTGAGATTGGGTGATGGGGGAGGGGGTTGAATAAAATCTCACATCTCACCGGGGGGGGGAGGGGGTTGAATAAAATCTCACGACATCTCACCGGGGGGGGGGGGGGGGGTCGGGGGAAGGACAGAAATTGAAAAAAACACCTCACGTAATTTATGGACGCCCCCCTAGTTACGGCGATTACGCACTTCACTTCCGTCATCCGAGTTCTATCAGTCATCAAGGAACGTAAAAGGACTCGGATCGGATGAGTGCGTAACCGCCGTTAGTCGGGTTTCAGAACTTTGTCTTCTGTGATTAAATTTGCTTTAATTAAATAGTTTTTTTAAAACATTTTAAAAGTTAAGACTAATTTAATAATCTCAGCATCTTTTTCACAGAATATCTTAACTTTACAATATTAATTTTATCCGAACATAAAATTATTACCATTTTCAATTTTCTTATGAAGCCTTTATTAAAATAATAATAATTGTTTCAACAGAAAGTTATTTGAGAACTAGATGATGCCCGCGACTTCGTCCGCTTGGATTTAGGTTTTTAAAAATCCCACGGGAACTCTTTGATTTTCCGAGATATAAAGTAGCCTATGTCACTCTCCAGGTATCTATTTCTATGCAAAAAATCACGTCATTCCGTTGCACCGTTGGGACGTGATTGAAGGACAAACCAACAAACAAACACACTTTCGTGTTTATAATAAGGGTACTGATACCTATATTGTTTCAACAGAAAATTATTTCTGAATTTTCAATCCAGTGTGAAATAATATTATGTGATCTCTTTCTCAGAACACGATCCTGCCTGAAGCCGTCAAGTTCTGGGAAGAAGCACTTAAAGTAAGGAAAACTGGGGGACCAATTCTGCTGAATAGGTGAGCACGTTATACAAGTAAATTAAATTTATATAATTTTCATATTGTTTCACCTACACTTCAAGGACATTTCTTAATAATCCTAATCCTAATAAAGTTATAAATGTGCAAGTTTAAAAGTGTGGATTTTTGGATGTTTGGATATTTTTCTATTATTATTTTTTATTTATTATAGGCGCACGCTTGACCACGATCACACCTGATGGGAAGTGATGATGTGGCCTAAGATGGGACGCGTTTGCCTATAAAGTTTGTTACTCAATCACGCAAAAATGGCTGAACTGATTTGGATGAAATTTGGAATGGAGAGAGTGCAGACCGTTTTTTGCAGATTGTTTAGTTTTAATTTATATTTTCTTTTACAACTGAAATTATTGTATCAAACAAATCGATATTTATTTATTGAAGCTTAAATATTAAATTGTACAATGTCCTCCGGGTACGTTTTTATAATAACGAAATTTGTAAAATTTCTTGGCATCACAGAAGTGTGGAAAGATAACTATGTCCAACAGTGGATGTCCACCCGTCGAGATGAAGACGATGTGGTGTTAATCAGCTTTCGAGTAGACCATGTCCTGGCACAGCATAGGTACTTCGTAGCCGACGAGTTGGTTACAGTTTGGGCAATAGTGGTTGCGATACTTGAAGTAATCCGTGCAGTACACCACCAGGACTAGAGGGACGAACCTGAAACGCAAAATGAATGAATGAATTAACTTGTACAGTATGCGGAAGAAAGTAATGTACTTCAGCCTTTAAAAGGAGATAGCAAATTTATAGAGCATTGTCTCTGTTGTTGAGACCGACAAAACGTCACAAAGGTACGAGTGACAGAGACAACGCTCTACAAAGCTGAAATGTCACTCTAAACGCGACCTTTAGAAGGAGATAGCAAATTTGTAGAGCATTGTCTCTGTCGTTGAGACCGACAAAACGTCAGATAGGTACGAGTGAAATGTCATTCTAAATGCCGATGTACATTACTTTCTAGTTTCTGCTGCGTACTGTACTGTACACCATTTATAAAACAGTACAGAGAACAGTAGCACAAAAAACAAAAAATAACATTGAAATTTTCCAACGAAACTTTGTCAAAGTTAACCTTAGACGTCAATTGAATATTTACCCTAGAGTTTAGATTTATTATTTAAATACTACTTTACATAGCATTGATTACATGAAAATTATGAATTTACTTCCTGTTTTTTAATTGAATCGTTATAGAGAAGTTTAAGAAATATCTAGTGAAACTTTTACTTTAATGTATATTACAAATATAAATGGGCCCACTGTACTGCCCTGTGGTACACCACGTCCTGTTGGTTTTGTTGCTGAGTTTTTATTTTAAGATTTTGCTATGCTACAGTTACAACCTAGCTAGCAATCACAAAATATGGGTTTAATAAACTGCCGTAGAGTTACGGCAACTTAGAACGCTTCCGTTTTAGATTGCATTATAGCTTACCATCGGGTGGATAAAAATCCCGTGGGAACGTATAATAAGGGTACTGATGGTAAAATATTGAGGGAATATTAAGATGGAGAAGAACAATCAAACTTACAAAAGAATAAAGAAAACAGCTAGAACATGAGTGAGGATGCCATTTTCCTTTATCGCCAGGGTGTAAACGTTGACACTGCAGAACGGGCAGCGAATTAGCTTTCGGTCTGGATTCGTTAGTACGGTTGGGTTAGCTCTATCTGTTGAAAAATCATTAATGTAGTTGTAGGATAGTAGACTTAGATGGCAGCTCATGAGCTCACAAACAAAATGACATCGCTCAAGAGGCCAGATTTGCACACATATACACATCTATGTTTCTTATTACGAAATGTAGAAAACAGTTTTATGATATCAACAACTTCAGTTTATTATGAACCACTTTAACGTAAAGTTTGTTAACGATTGCAAAATAATATGTCATCGACGATAACTTTTAAAGGATTCGAAAAGATTTTTTTAAAAATGAAAACAAAAATATTTGAATAAAATAAATAAAAATCAATTCAACTTATACAAGTACTTTTGAATCGTCAAATGCCTTTCCTACCGAGAAGAACCAGCAAGAAACTGAAATAGAGACATTGTCTGTATTTTTTATGCAGGTTTCCTCACGATGTTTCGTCACTGCTAAAACAAGTGATATTTAATTTAATTGCTTAAAACGCACATAACTCCTAAAAGTTAGAGGCGTGTGCTTTGGAAATAAATGAGAAATTATTGTGAACCCATTAGTGATAGATATAAAATATGCGAGGACCTACAGGCTACAATACTCTGTCGAACGCTTTAGTTAATTCTACAACAAGAAAGTAAAGTCACGTTACCTGGTACTATAACTTCAGTTCTAGGAGGCTGGACAGGGGTTCTGTCTATCTCTGTATAAGCAGGTGGAGGTTCAGGGAAGTTCTGTTCAGGTACGCTTGAGGCAAATCTGTCGTCTGTTGATTGGGAGCCGTAGATGGTGGATTCCTTTGTCATAAAGGGAGGCACTCGGACTCTTGAAGATGGACTCTGTGCATCTGTAAATACAATTAAATGATAGAATATTAACAATTTTGGATCGGGTGTGATCTGTGCTGATTCATCATCATCATCATCTCAATTATCTCTGGTGGAGATTGCTTTAATGTTTTCAGTTTATACTTTCTTTGTTTTTTTCTTGTTTTGTGTGCAATAAAGTTTTTCTATCAATCTAACTCAATCCATCGTCAGCCCACTAAAGAGAACGAATCTCCTCTCAGAATGTGAAGGGTTTGGCGCTAGTCCACCACGCTGTCGAGTATGGATTGGCAGTTCACACGCACTTTTGAGAACTTTACATGTGCCTTTCTCACAATTTTTTCCTTCTAAGTTAAAGCAACTGATATTTAATTGCAATAAGTACCGCAAATTGCAAATGCGCGTGGCCGCCATTTTAGTGTCGTCAGCACTAGACTGAAGTTTCGAGCTAATGGTATATTTTTATTTCGGCTGACGTCAAAATGACGTCATTTCGATGTTATTGAGACATGGTTCCAGCGTAATAGCAATTTGCGGGACTTAAATAACGCACATAACTTAGGGTGTATGAAATCAACTAATAATTCATCCCTTTTACCCTAACTTCGTTTAGGCGAAATTTCTAAAAATCCCTTTTTAATGAGGGTCTACCTTGATGACCTTACATGCCAAATCTCTCAAGTTTTTTGACCCATTCGGATTCATATGTATATGTCAATCTAGTTTCTTTTAAATACAGCAACAGATGAATCAGTTTAGGAGCATAAACAAATCCTGTGCAAAATTTCGTTTACAGGCTAGAACTTTGATACATTATCATCACCATCATCATCATCAACCGATAGACGTCCACTGCTGGACATGGGTCTCTTGTAGGGACTTCCACACGCCACGGTCTTGCGCTGCCTGAATCCAGCGGCTCCCTGCGATTTGTCTGATGTCGTCCGTCCACTTAGTGGGGGGTCTTCCAACACTGCGTCTTCTGGTGCGAGGTCGCCATTTCAGCACCTTGGGACCCCAACGTCTTTTCAGTTTTACGAACTATGTGCCCTGCCCATTGCCACTTCAGCTTCGCAACCCGTTGAGCTATGTCGGTTACTCTAGTTCCCCTACGGATCTCCTCATTTCAGAATTTTGATATGGCTCTTATTTATTAATTATTCAGATGCAAGTTACCCTTGACTGCTATCTCACCTGCTGGTACGTGATGATGCAGTCTAAGATGGAAGCGGGCTAACCTGGAAGGGGATAATTCAGTCTAGAACCATGCTTACCTAAACTAGAACTCCCAGCCTGTGTCGACGGCGAGGGTATACCATAAGGACCAATCGTTCCATTCTTAGGGCTGGTTGCAGGACTCTGGCCCACGTTAATTCTCCTATCTTCAAACGGGTCGTAGAATATCGTATCCTAAAAAAAGGCAGACAAGGAGAAGTTTAAACAACTGATTGCTGACCTTCAGTAATGGAGAGGCACTTGAAGAAGAAGACCATGTCACGATAAAATTCTTGCGCTGTCGCCATCCAGTGGCTCAATGCGACTCGCCTGATGTCGTCCGTCCACCTAGCGGGGGGTCTTCCAACGCTGCGTCTTCCGGTGCCAGGTCGCCATTCCAGGACCTTGGGACCCCAACGTCTATCGGTTTTACGAACTATGTGCCCTGCCCATTGCCAACTTCAGCTTCGCAACCCGTTGAGCTACGTCGGTTACTCTAGTTCTCCTACGGATCTCCTCATTTCTGATCGCGTAGAGAAACTCCAGCATAGCTCTCTCCATCGCCGGCTGAGTAACTCTGCGCTTTTTTATGAGGTCCATAGTAAGCGACCATGTCTCGGATCCATATGTCAGCAATACTTACTTCTACAAAATTAGAAGAAGCTTCATCCGTACGGCTATTTTCTCTTCTGTTCTCTTCTCTTCGATCACTATCTACACATTCCCCAAGCTCATTAGTGGGAAAGTCTATATACACTCTTTGGTCAAGTTCTATGTCTAAATCGGGTTTGTTATCTTGTGTGTTTGTTTGATTGATACTTGCTTCTGAATCTGCATTACTGTTATTGGTCTGTAAAATAATAAAAGAAAAATTAGAAGCTTTTTTAGTTGTACAAGGTCTTAAAAATTTAAGAAGATGATTTGGACCGGTTTTATGCCACGATGACTCTAAAAGTAGGAATTTATAGACTGGTGAGATGTAAATATGTTTTTTTCCAACTTTTGTATGTTTCCCCTCCAACTAAGCGTTAAGCTTGTGCCCTAGACACCAGTCACATCGATGGTGACATCAGGGTTGTTCCGTGGTCGTCTAGGGATCAGAGGGTTTCGAGGTAGTTTGGTCCACCTAGCAGCAGTCTCAGCATCAGGAGAAGGCGCATCTATCACGAGGGGATTAATGTAGGGGTAGCCCTGGTACACGGTACCACGTTGGTGACTTACCCTATCTCCAGCAGATGATGCACCAGTCACATCGATAGTGACATCAGGATTGTTCCGTGGCCGTTTAGGGATCAGAGGGTTTCGGGGTAGGTTGGTCCACCTAGCAGCAGTCTCAGCATCAAGAGAAGGCGCATCTATCACGATAGGATTGATGTAGGGGTAACCCTGGTACACGGTACCACGCGATGGCGGCGCTGTCATCACCCTGAAACATTCATCATCATCATCATCATCATCATCATCATCATTATCATCATCATCATCATCATCATCATCATTTTTATAAACTCCTAGCTTATGCTCGCAACATCGTCCGCGTGGACTACACAAATTTCAAACCCCTATTTCACCCCCTTAGGGGTTGAATTTTCAAAAATCCTTTCTTAGGGGATGCCTACGTCATAATAGCTATCTGTATGCCAAATTTCAGTCGTTCCGTCCAGTAGTTTGAGCTGTGCGTTGATAGATCAAACAGTCAGTCAGTCAATCACCTTTTCCTGTTATATATTAAGACTAACTAATGCCCTGAACACAAACTTTCATCCCTTTTTTAGTTAACCCCTTTAGGTGTGGGATTTCTAAGAATCGTAAACACTTATTCTTTCAGTAGATGATGCCCGCGACGTCGTCTGGATTTAGGTTATTTAAATCCCGTCGGAACTATTTGCTTTTCCAGGATAAAAAGTTGCCTTTGTGAGTCAATTCCCGGGATGCATCTCTGCAGGTGCTATCTCTGTACCCACCAAATTTCGTCTAAATCAGTTAAACGGAAGGGCCTTTAGGTCTAGAACGAAAGACATTTAAAAAATCTTTTGACATCCTTGTTTTCAGATTTTTTTTCACAATTAATCAACGCTATAGCTGACCGATATGAATTTAATGTCCCATATTGAGCACTCTGATTATATATCGTTGTTAAAAAAGCAATAAATCAATTTTCCGGCATAAAATTAGACTATGTCCGACCCCCGGAGCTAAATCTGTAACTAATTTCATTAAAATAGTTTAACTACTTATATTATAAACTAGTAGGGCGCACGATGATGATGATGATGATAAAGGTATTAGAAACCCCTAACGTCAGTGGCGTGCACAGGATTTCAAGCCAGGGTATGCATTTAGGCATGAACTTATTTTCCGGCAGGTTTTAATTAAAAATAAGCATTGATTTATTACAATAAAGGTAAGCGGTGTGTTTAGGCCTCTATCAGCTACACGCCACTGCCTACCGTACTCAGTAATTACAAAAAATAACACCCACTTTCGTCCAAAATCACTTCACAACATTAAACTCTATCTACTTAATTGTTTTATTTATTTTAGTCTGTCTTTTTAGACCCGTTTTCAACAACGACATAATTTATATCTTCATTTTTTATACACAACTTATTCCCAAATAGACAAAATATGTTTCTTTGTCATACGGTCGGTTATCGAGACAATACTTGTATATCTAAACGGTATGTCATATTATCATTGTCTTATCATAGTGATAAGGATTGATAACGGCATAAATAGTAATGAACTAATGACATAAAGATACCTTTGCGTATTATTTAAATCCTCTAGCAGGTAGCAGTGATAGCCTAGTGGTTAGGACGTCCGCCTTCTAATCGGAGGTCGGGGGTTCGATCCCGGGCACGCACCTCTAACTTTTCGGAGTTATGTGCGAAACTACCCGACTATTCAAAAGCGCTTGTAAAAAGTCTACTTGAATAAAAACATATTCTATTCTATTCTATTAAGTAATTAAATATCACTTGCTTTAACGGTGAAGGAAAACATCGTGAGAAAACCTGCATGCCTGAGAGTTCTTCATAATGTTCTCAAAGGTGTGTGAAATCTACACATCCGCACATGGCTAGCGTGGTAGACTGTGGCCAAAACCTTTCTCACTCTGAGAGGAGACCCGTGCTCTGTACTGAGCCGGCGATGCGTTGATCATGATGATCATGATGATGATGATATATGTTTTGTATATTTTCAGATGTCCACACTGCGTCAGTGAGAGGTGTAGATCTTCAAAAGAGTTCTACAAAACTTTTCGGAATAGGCTACTTGACACTTTTTTTAAGTAGGTCTTAAATGGTTAATATTTGTCCTATTATATCAAAAAAATTAACACTATATTTTTTTGCGCCCTAAAAACCGTAAAACTTTAATTTAAAAATATTTTTTTCTTAGACAGGTAAAAACACTGTCGGCCATGTTTGGCCGATAGATTATCTGTGCTCTGACGTCATGCATTTGTAAACAACAGCATAACCTCCCAAAGTTTAATAAACATGACTTCTATACTAGTTTACACGAAAAATATAGTAATTATCGTTATTGTATCATCCAAGAATGTAAAAAACGCATCGATAAAGACCACAGGAAAGTTGTGAATTAGAGTGCCCAGTGAAATAAATATACGTAACACGCAAAGACTTGCTTAAAGGGATCCTATATGACTAACAACTTCAACCCAAATTTATTTTTGCAAAGATCACTTTGTTGTAAGTCTTACTTAATAACATATTCAATTTATAAAGAGAAAACGATAATTTTTTACGTTTACTATGAGTTTTTCGAAATACATAAAAACTAGCTTATGCTCGTGACTTCGCCCGCGTGGACTTCATAAATTTCAAACCCCCATTTAACCCACTCAGGGGTGGAATTTCAAAAAATCCTTTCCTAGTGGATACCTTCTCTTTACCTACAAAGAACACACCCACCAAATTTCATGTATCTAGGACCAGCTGTTTAGATGTTTAGGCTGTGCGTTGATATATAAGTTAGTCAGGACTCTAAATTTTATATATATGGATACTACGTTAGTCCCCGCGTGACATAGGGATGACATTTCTTTGTTTACATATTTAATGACGTCACATCATGGCTGACAGCGTTTTCTGCGTTTCAAATAAAAATAAAAATTGTATTTTTTTAAATTGGATTTATATATCCATCCTGCGTTTTTAATAATTGTTATTGATATATTTCGTTGTCTTAAGCAAAATACTATAATAAAAAATCATTTATTGGACGAAATTAGATATGAGTCAAGTAGCCTATTATGTGCGTTTTGATTAATAATTAAATATCACTTGCTTTAACGGTGAAGGAAAACATCGTGAGGAAACCTGCATGCCTGAGAGTTCTCCATAATGTTCTCAAAGGTGTGTGAAGTCTACCAATCCGCACATGGCCAGCGTGGTAGGTGGAGAGGAGACCCGCGCTCTGTAGTGAGCCGGTGATGGGTTGATCATGATGATCATGATGATTATTTAAATCCTCTATACCTTTTAGATAGAATATCACTTGATATTATATACTAGCTGATGCCCGCGACTTCGTCCGCGTCATTGCAACGGGGTAACGGATAGACGTGATTTTTAGGGTTCCGTACCTCAAAAGGAAAAACGGAACCCTTATAGGATCACTTTGTTGTCTGTTTGTCTGTCGGTCTGTCAAGAAACCTACAGGGTACTTCCCGTTGACCTAGAATCATGAAATTTCGCAGGTAGGTAGGTCCTATAGCAGACATTCGGGAAAAAATCAGAAAACTGTGAATTTGTGGTTACATCACACAAAAAAAATTAAATTGTGGTCATGAACAAATAATTAGTATTTTCAATTTTTGAAGTCGATATCTACATATATCAAGTGGGATATCATATAAAAGGTCTTCCAGGTCTTTATCTATACCTATGCAAAAAATCACGTCAATCCGTTGCACCGTTCCGACGTGATTGAAGGACAAACCAACAAACAAACACACTTTCGCATTTATAATAGGGGTAGTGATGTAGCGATATAGGTGCAGTTCCAATCCCTGCGTCTATAAACTTAGGATTTGCATATACATTGGCACCGATTCCTTTGTCGTTCTCTAAACTAAATTTAGAGTATCTGCATCCTTTTCTTTTTAACAATGCTAAAAAAGGAACGGAACATGACTTTCACATTTAAAGACTAAAATTTAGTGCACAATACAATTTTAAACAATAGGTTCGCGACTGCGCGCTAAAATCTCGGGTTTTACCATCTTAAAATTAAATTTAGAACTGTCAAACTGTGTCTGTCCTTTTCATATTACATTAGTAAGAAGAGCATGCGAATACTCTAAAATTAGGTTGTGCTCAGACTCAGTGCCAATTATTTCCTGTATAACTCGAGTTGTTATTCTATAAGTCTGTAACATAGGTACATATTTACTAAGAAGGGATTTTCAGAAATTCGCAAAGAGTATAATATTTTAATATCCTTGAAGCGTTTGAAGCTTGCTAGTCTTGAAATATAATCCTCGCTACGTCGTATTCCTCATCCTTTTCCTTTAGGGTATTATCTCACTGGGACACCAGTGGCGGCGCAACCAGTCGCGCTACCAACATTGTATTGGCTGCACTACCAGTCTCGCTACTAACAACATGTATTTTAAGCTTGAAGCTTGATTGAAGGACAAACCATTAAACCAACAAACAGACACTTTCGCATTCATAATAATGGGTAGTGATATACACAATCCCTGCGTCGATAAACTTGAGATTTGCATATACATTTCCTCTGTAACATACATCTTACTAAGAAGGGATTTTCAGAAATTGGCAGAGTATTCGTGAAGAGGTATATTTTAATATCTTTTAAGCGTTTGAAGCTTGCTAGTCTATATATATAAAAGGAAAAGGTGACTGACTGACTGACTGACTGATCTATCAACGCACAGCTCAAACTACTGGACGTATCACGCTGAAATTCGGCATGCAGATAGCTATTATAACGTAGGCATCCGCTAAGAAAGGATTTTTCAAAATTCAACCCCTGAAGGGGTAAAATAGGGGTTTGAAGTTTGTATGAAACTCTGTCAGTTTTGAAGTGTCTATAAAGAAGTTTTGTAGTTAATATTTTTGCAATTAGCAGTATGACTACGTTAAAATCTCATAGTTAAAGATCAACCCTTGGGTTGATCTTTAAATTCTTTAACCATGAGATTTTAACATATGAGCTTAAAATATGTCATACTGCTAATTGCAAAAATATTAACTACAAAACTTCTTTATAGACACTTCAAAACTGACATACTTTTATACAAACTTCAAACCCCTATTTTACCCCTTTAATGCCCAGCCCGATACGTCCAGTAGTTCGAGTTGTGCGTTGATAGACCAGTCAATCAGTCAGTCAGTCACCTTTTCCTTTAATGATGATGAATTACAAATATGTATGTATAATAATTCTTGGGCCATTGCTCCTGACCACTGACACTTCAGCTTGCTAATAGTTTGGTAATAAGTTCTAGAATAATAATGTATAATAATCGCGCCGGAAAAAACGACTATTGAATAATAAATTCCAATTAAAATTTTCTATTATCGATAAGTGCTAAAAAAAAACTACAGTCTTTTATTCCATTGTCCCTGAAACTAGACCGCTAGAACTCGGTTTAGGAATCACGCAGTTGATCGTGATTCGTGTGCCACAGTCGCGACTCGCGATAATATTCTTTTTTCGACTTCCAAAAAGGAGGACCGATTTGCAAAAGACGCCGGATTATTATGAATACTTGCTAATAAGCAAAAGTGTTTTTGTCATAAAATTCTACGTAATTATCAAATAATCAACAAATAAACTATTAATAAACTTAAATCTAAAAAAAAAAAACAACATTAAATTAAAACTAAAATAAATTTGCAAAATTTTTTTTTAATCAACAGAGAATGTTTCTTTGGCGGTCCCATAAAAATTTCTGGCTCCAATTGCTGCAGGGTTACTGCCCGCCTAAGTTATTAAGAGTCAGGAAGTGTTCATAGTGAATTAATGTTGTAGATACCAAGCAACGACTTTATGCTTGGATTCCAAGTCCCAACTCCTCAACCCTGATGATGTAGGGGTACAGCACTCCTAAGCTATAGTGATTCACGAACTGCAGATGGTGCAGTATTATTTTTGATGCCAGGCATAGACCACACCATTAAACTTCGAATCCTAACTACTCAATCCTGATGCTGCAAAGTACTAACTCCTAAGCCGTTAGGATTCAGGAATTGCTGATGCTGAATTGATATTTTAGGTATCAAGCAACAGCTCGATGATTACACTTCAAGTCCGAACTCCTCAAACCTGATGAAGCAAAGTACAGCACTCCTAAACTATTAAGATTCAGGAACTGTTCCTGGTGAAATAATATTGTCAATGCCGTGCATAGATTTTGTTATTGAATTCTAAGTCCCAACTCTTCAATCCTGATGCTGCAAGGTACTGAACTCCTAAGCCGTGTGGATTTGGAAAGTTGTGGTGGTGAATTGATATTTTAGGTACCAAACTAACTACTTACACTAAAAATCTTGAAATATTAAAAAAAAAGTGACTTCCAAAAAAGTAAAAAATAACTTTTGTTTCTACACGTGCATGCATGTATGAAGTCGAGCGAGCATAATAAAGGCAACTAGAAATCAAAGCGTGAAGCTAGTATGCGTATAGTTTACTGTTCAATAAGTTTACCAACTGAAAAGTTGCTAAACTGTAACCAGACGGTTTCCCAACATAGATATTTCACCACAACGCTCAAAAAAGACACCACCCTTCTACCACTGATGAATATAAAAATGGTCACTTACTTGACAAAACTTAAGTTTCAACCGGACATCCGTACGGCTCAGGTGGTAGACACAGATAGTGATTGATAGGTGGTGAGGTGGTAACTAGTTTAAATACTTAGTGGTACCATGAAGGGGATTATTTGCCTAGTGGTGTTGTCTGCACTATGTGCTGTTATATCCGCTCATGGTCACGAGCATGGCGGTGGTCACCACCATCACGAAGGTCATCACCATGATCATGGCCACCATGATCACGAAGGTCACAAAGGTCATCACCATCACCATAAGGGTGATGAGGGTCATCATGGCAGACACCATCATGGGGAGCATCATCACGAGCATGATGGTGGGCACAAGAAGCATTGGGATGAACATGATCATCATGGGAAACACCATGAGCATGGACACCATCACAAAGGTAATGTTTTTTTAATTGCTTATTTAGAGCTAGCTTATGCTCGCGACTTCGTCCGCGTGGACTACACAAATTCCAAACCCCTATTTCACCCCCTTAGGGGTTGAATTTTCAAAAATCCTTTCTTAGCGCATGCCTACGTCATAATAGCTATCTGCATGCCGAATTTCAGCCCGATCCGTCCAGTAGTTTGAGCTGTGCGTTGATAGATCAGTCAGTCAGTCACCTTTTCCTTTTATATATTTAGATTAAGATTATATGGCATTATTATATTAATCTCTTATTGGTATTAAATATATAGTTGTAAATTTAAATTTAAATATGGACTTATGGTCTGAAATAAAAGATCATTTATTTATTTATTTATTTATTATTATCATCAAGGCAAGCGCGTTCCAACCTAGACCTCCAACCACCGAGGGTTCCGTACTACAATAGTATTTTTTCGACACTTTGCACGATAAATCAAAGACTATCCACGGTATTCTGATTTTTTCCTCTCCTTCCTTTACTTATATAAATGTTATACGGACAGACAGACAGGCAGACAACAAAGTGATCCTATAAGGGTTCTTTTTTCCTTTTGAGGTATGGAACCCTAAAAATTGATTTAAAAACCTAGGCAAAAAAAAATCTCTTGCAAAAAAATGTATTATTTATTTCATACCTTTTAATTTATTTCAAGGTGAGGACCATGGCCACCATGAGCATTTCGACCGTGGCCACCACATAGATGGCTTCCACAAGAAATACCATAAGGACCACTTCCACAAAGACCATGACTTCTATGACAAGCATCACGCAGAAGGCAAACACCACAAGTATGGCAAGCACCATGGCCATCACCACAACGACGAGGGCCACCATGCAGATGGCCACAAGCACCATTCAGGCCACCACGAAGGTCATCACGGTCATCACGGTCATCACGACAAAGGTCATCACGACGAAGGTCATCATGATCATCACGGCCACCATGGCCATGAAGACCATGATCATCATCACCATGATCACGGCAAAGGAGGTCATCACGAACACCACAAAGGCTGGGGTCACCATGGCAAACATTAAAAAAATTTGTTAAATTATTTATTGTTGATGTTATGTTTTGTACTTTTTTTACTGTGATTATATTATTAAGATGTTGAAAAAATCGTTGTTTAATAAAATACCTACCTACCTACCCTCGGTTATCTAATTCACGTAGATCTACTTATAAAGATCAATATTCTACTATCCGAAAGTATTTGGTCATACCAAATAAATTAACTATCCTACTAAATCTATAACATAGTTTCCATAATAAAATCGAAGGTCATCACGGCCACCACGGTCATCACGACAAAGGTCATCATGACCATCAAGGTCACCACGGTCACGAAGACCATAATCATCATCACCATGATCACGGCAAAGGAGGTCAACACGAACACCATAAAGGCTGGGGTCATCATGGCAAACATTAAAAAAAATGTTAAATTATTTTATTGTTGATATTTTATTTTGGACTTTTTTACTGTGATTACTGATTATATTACCTAAGATGTTGACATATTGTTGTTTAATAAAATACCTATCTGCTCAATTGACAAAGTCAGTCATCTATTTCACGTATACAGCATATACGCGACAGCTCGAGACTCGAGATGGCAATCGGGGTATGAGGTGGGGGGACGTGCGGTTGTGGGGGGCGTCCCCACCTCGATAGCCATCTCGACCTTGAACTTAGATGGTATGTGACAGTCGAGATGGGAACACCCCGCACACCCGCGCAGCCCCGCTCGCCATCTCGTTGTCAGAGACAACCTAGTCAGTGGAGACAACGCTCTACAAAACCGAAATGTCTATTCTAAAGGCCGATGTACATTATTTTCTGTCTTGTGCTTTAGGCTATAAATTATATCACATGGGCGAAGTCGCGGGAAAAGCTAGTGAATTATAACTATCCACAAAAACAGGCCAAGTGCGAGTTGGACTTGCACACGAAGGGTTCCGTACAATTGTACAAGATATTTTAAAACTTGTATGTGCAATATCGCAAGTTAATGACGGACATCGCCATACTTATGTGATTTAGTAAACTAATTATGTTCACATTTTTTTTTTGCAATGTAACCACAAATTCACGGTTTTCCTCTACTTGTGCTATGTAAGACTTAACCTGCCGAAGTACCCTATAGGTTTTTCTTGATAGACACGACAGACAGACAACGAAGTGATCCTATAAGGTCCTATAACTCCTTTTTCCTTTTGAGGTAAGGGACCCTAAAAATATAAAAATGATTTTAAATTCCAGCAGAATTTTGTCACCTCGAAAAAGGGCATTTTTCGCAAAACGTCATGCAAAAGATGCTCTCTTATATGAGTGCCCAGAAAAGGAGTAGGTAAATGTTTTTAGGGGTCGTGCATGTACTATATGTATGTGACAAGGGTCTCCTCTCAGAATGAGAATGATTTGGCCATATTCTACCACGCTGGCCTAGACCCTAGTGCGGATGGGTAGACTTCGCCACCTTTGAGAACATTATAGAAAACGTTATGGAGAACTCTCAGGCATGCAGGTTTCCTCACGATGTTTTTCTTCCGTTAAAGGAAAGTGTTATTTAATTGTTCATAATTTTAGTTTAAGTCGGAATTTCGGAGTTATAATATGTGTGTTTTAAGGAAAAGTCAGAGGTGTGTACCCGGGATTGAACCCCAGACCTCCCGAAAAGTAGGCAGACGTCTTAACCACAACGCTATCATGGTTATTTACATAATACTGTTTAAAAAAAATTTGAAATTCGAAATTTAAAATTGGTCTTAAACCTTAAAACGGTTGAAAACCGTCAGATAAACAGAAAAATAAAATAATAATGTTATTAAAAATGTTTTTTTATTAACTTTTGCTTAAATACTAAGTGTTCTGTCATCATCAACATATCAAATTCATTATTATCAACGAGTAACAACAATTATTATGAATCTAGTAACAACAATTAATAATCAAGTAACAACAATTAACAATCAAGTAACAACAATTATGAATCTAGTAACAACAATTAATAAACAAGTAACAACAATTAACAATCAAGTAACAACAAACATTAACAAATTGTTAACAAAAACATTAAATAACAAATGAATTAGGTACAGTCGACAAAATTTTTAATGATTTTTTAGTTTTGTGTGTTCAGTCCTTATTGTAACCCGCGGGCTGCGAGAGTCGCACTCCTATGTTGAAAACACGGTCACGTACGAGTCGGATTCGCATACGAGGGGTTCCGTACCATCGTACAAGAAATAACCTCCTCTCCCTTCTTGGTGGACAGACTACATCAAGCGATTCGCAAGCAGCCGCTGAATGGCGGCGGCGCTAAACTAAGTCGTGTGGAAGTCCCTACAAAAGGCATATGTCCAGCAGTGGACGTCTATCGGTTGAAGATGATGATAATGTGTTAAGAATTACAGTCTATTAAAATATTTGTAAAAATTGGTAACAAAAGTGACAGTCTAAACTCTTAATGCTTCTTGTGATGGCCCCATCCCTTATGGTGATCGTGATGACCCTTCTTGCCATGATCGTGATGGCCGTGATGGTGATCATCGTGGCCGTGATGGCCGTGATGTTCGTGATGATCATGATCGTGGTGACCCTTATCGTGATGACCGTGATGGCCGTGATGACCTTCATGATGTCCATGGTGTCCGTGATGACCCTAGAATTAAATTTTATATGTTCAGTAACGAATATGAGCATTGCATAGGTCTTAATTTCTACTGTTATAGAAATGTAACAGCTTTACATGTTTATATGGACACTAGCTGACCCGCCCCGGCTTCGCTCGGGTGGAATTTAGAAAATCTCACATATAACCCACTTAGGGGAGGAATTTCGAAAAATCCTTTCGTATTGGATACCTACTCTATATGTACAAAGAACACACTCTCCATATTTCATGTCTCTAGGACCAGCGGCTTAGGCTGTGCGTTGATTTATCAGTCAGTCAGTCAGTCGGGACTTTGAATTTTTATATATAAAGAAAATTAATATTACATATTATGTTGTTTTGTTTTAATACAAAACTTCGGGCTGTCTTCGTAGCATGCGTCACCGTGCCATTCGTGTTGTCATTGAATGAAAAAAATGATTGTAATACCTTCTTGTGATGGTGATGATCGTCGTGATGATGTCCGTGATGATGTCCATGCTTGTGGTGCTTGCCGTGATCGTGGTGGCCATCATGGAAGTCATGATCCTTGTGGAAGTGGTCCTTATGGTGCTTCTTGTGGAAGCCTTCGACGTGTTCACCTTTGTCGTGGTGTTCGTGGTGATGATGTTTCTCACCTTAAGAGAAATGAAAAGGTAGGGCTTGTAAAGCATAGTATTGGGAGATAGAAAAAACAAAAATTAAAAAAAATCGGTCAAGTGCGAGTCGGACCCGCATACGTGAGGTTCCGTACCATCGGACAAAATAGCAATTAATTATTTTTTATTTTCATGGTGACCATTTTGATTTTTTTTTTGCTTTTTAGGGTTCCGTACCTCAAAAGGAAAAACGGAACCATTATAGGATCACTTTGTTGTCTGTCTGTCTGTCTGTCAAGAAACCTACAGGGTACTTCCCGTTGACCTAGAATCATGAAATTTGGCAGGTAGGTAGATCTGATTGCTGACGTTTGGGGAAAAATCTGAAAACCGTGAATTTAGGGGTTAGATCACACAAAAAAAAATTAAATTGTGGTCATGAACTAATAATTAGTATTTTCAACTTTCGAAGTGAGTGACTTTATCAAGTGGGGTATCATATGAAAGGTCTTTACCTGTACATTCTAAAACAGATTTTTATTTATTTTTATGCATCATACTTTTGAATTACCGTGCAAAATGTCGAATAAATACGACTGTAGTACGGAACCCTCATTGCGCGAGCCTGACTCGCACTTGGCCTACACATACACATCCTGTGAAAATTTCAACTCTTTCATGTTACGGTTCACGGGATACAGCCTACTGATAGACAGACGAACAGACGGACTGCGGAGGCTTAGTAAAATGGTCCTGTTGGTTCGAGAGACCAAATGTATGTATGTAATACATACATACTATGTTTTTTTTAATGGTATTACATATATTATACTTATATAGACCTACCTTTATGATGATGCCCATGCTCATGGTGTTTCCCATGGTGATCGTGTTCATCGTGGTGCTTCTTGTGATCATCATGGTGCTCATGGTGATGATCATGGTGATGGTGCTTGCCGTGATGACCCTCATGACCCTTGTGATGATGGTGGTGACCTTTGTGACCCTTGATAAAAGAAATAAAACCATTTAAGTATGAGTGATAGATAGCCTAGTGGTCAAAACGTCCGCCACCTACCCGGGAGGTCCTAGGTTCAATCTCGGGCACGAGTAGAGACTTCACCTGTTTCACTTGAGAGTGAGGTAATAGAAGGCCAGAACCCCTACGACCCCTAACAATATTCAACCCCTCATGGTGACGCTACTGGCACGAGACTACTGACTGTGGGAGTGAGGGAATTGAGGGTGTCTAGAGTAGAGCATCGAATTGTCATTTCATCGGATTATGAGAGTGACGGAAATAGAGAGACTTGTTTCTATGAGACTTGAGAGTGAGGGAATAGAGAGTGCATAAGGTTGGCGTCTCATCAAACTATGAAAATGAGGGAATATAGAATGCATTGGTATCTATGAGAGTGAGGGAATAGACAATGCACTTCTGAGTGATGCACTTGTGAGAATGAGGGAATAGAGAGTATTAAAATTGAGAGTGAAGGAATATAGTCTGCGGTTGGACCTGAGTTTGCGGTTACCTTGATCCTGCGCCTGACTTCGAGTGCCAACTCACAAAACATGAGACTGAGGGAATAGAGAATGCACCTGTTTCCTCACCACCTTCGAATTGTCTATGGAAGTGAGGGAACAGAGTGTAAATACCTTATGTCCGTGATGATCATGGTCGTGATGATGGTCGTGATGATGGTGATGACCGCCGCCATCCTCGTGGTGGTGTCCCTTGTGGTGACTGGCAGCCACCGCCTGGTCTCCCGCCTCCTCGGCTTCCGCAGCGCTAGGGAGCGCTATAGCGGCTAGAACCCCTAGGACCCCTAACAGTATTAAACCCCTCATGGTGATGCTGCTGGTACGAGACCACTACTGACATTTGAGAATAATAACCCCATTTTATATTAGTAGGGTTTAGTAATACTAGCTTTCGTAAATTTTAACTTTACTTGAATAGTTTACTGTTGTTGTACTAGTTAGTGTTCGCTACTTCGTCTGCCCAAAATAACAACATGAGACAATACGGTATTTGACTGTCAGTACCCTTATTATAAATGCGAAAGTGTGTTTGTTCGTTGGTTTGTCCTTCAATCACGTCGCAACAGTGCAACGGATTGACGTGATTTTTTGCATGGGTATAGATAAAGACCTGGAGAGTGACTTAGGTAGGATCGTGTTCTGAGAAAGTGATCACAAATTATTACTTCACACTGGATTGAAAATTCAGAAATAATTTTCTGTTGTAACAATATAGGTATCGTTGCGGTGGTTTAGATGATATTTTCGATCTGTAATTTTTATGTTCTAGAATAAGTTTGGTATTTTTGTTTATTGTATTTTCATTTGAATCTAAAAATAAATATATACTGGGTAATAAATTAAATTTAAAATATATATATATAGATATCAGTACCAGTGGCGTGCAGGTCATAGAGGCATAAAAGCACTGCTTACCTAGTTGAAATGCTTACCCTAGGTTGAAACCCTGTGCACGCCACTGATCAGTACCCTTATTATTAATGCGAAAGTGTGTTTGTTTGTTGGTTAGTTGGCTTGTTGGTGTGTCCTTCAATCACGTCCCAACGGTGCAACGGAATGACGTGGTTTTTTGTATGGATATAGATAAATACCTGGAGAGTGACATAGGCTACTTTTCATCCCGGAGAATCAAAAAGTTCCCACGGGATTTTCAAAAATCTAATTCCACGCGGACGAAGTCGCGGGCATCAGCTAGTGTTAAAATAAATGATTTCTCAGTGATTATTAAATAGAGGCTAGAGGCTTAGAGTTTCTTGACAGACAGACAGACAGAAAAGCAGACAGACAACAAAATGATCCTAAAATGGTTCCGTTTTTCCTTTTGAGTTACGGAACAGTAAAAAAAGGACGTCAAATGATTTTGACGTCACATACCGGTATTTCATAGGATCTTGCATAGGTATTAAGTGCACGTTTTGACGTTTGATAAAAAGATTAAAAAGTTACTGATTTGACTAGTTGTCAAATGCCGGATTTGAGAACATTATGGAGAACTCTCAGGCATGCAGGTTTCCTCACAGTATTTTCATTCACCGTTAAAGCGAGTGATATTTAATTACTTAAAACGCACATAACTCCGAAAAGTTCAGAGGTGCGTGCCCGGGATCGAACCTCCGACCTCCGATTAGAAGGCGGACGTCCTAACCACTAGGCTATCACAGCTATATTATATAGGATAACATAAAGATACCTTAATTTAGTACGGAACTAAAAAGGCAAAAATCACGGACAGACATTCCGATTTTATTTATACATAGTTAAATTGATGGCTCTATCAATAGATTTCTAACAAAACGAATTTCAGGGCCACTTTTTGTGAATATAGTCTCTAATGAAAACGTAAATTGAAACTCATTATGAAATGTTTACAGTTAGTTAGTTCGTTTCAAATTTTAGAATAGGAAGTTGTTTGTTACTTTTTTTTTTGGTTCTTGGTGTTTTTAGCTGTGACTTATGGTTGGACGTGTGTAAGAAAGAAAAAAAACTTTATTATTTGATCACCACACTGTCGCCACAATTATTAAAACTAATTTAAAAAAATTATGGGACCACCACGGAAGCATCCCCTGTTGATAAAATAATAATTTGCAAATCGGTCCAGAAACCTCGAAAAAATCGGTGATCATACATTTCAAAAAACCGGCCAAGTGCGAGTCAGGCTCGCGCACCGAGGGTTCCGTAGTAAAATCGTATTTTTTCGACATTTTGCACGATAACTCAAAAAGTATGATTCATAAATATAATTAAATATCTGTCTTAGAATCCACAGGTGAAGCCCTTTCATATGATACCCCACTTGATATAGTTATCTAACTTCGAAAATTGAAAATACTAATTATTAGTTCATGACCACAATTTTTTTTTGTGTGATGTAACCACAAATTCACGGTTTTCAGGTTTTCCCCCAAATATCAGCTATAAGATCTACCTACCTGCCAAATTTCATGATTCTAGGTCAACGGGAAGGGAAGTACCCTGTAGGTTTGTTGACAGACCGACAGACAGGACAACAAAGTGATCCTATAAGGGTTCTGTTTTTCCTTTTTAGGTACGGAACCCTAAAACCACGATTTTTATTTATTTTTAACATGAACGTCACGCTGTACGGAAAGTGCTTAATGACGTCACAATCCGTAAACAATATTTTTTGTACCTCTCTAACCACTCTAGGAGTGACAATCATATGGAAAGTCCTCTCCATGTAACCTCCTCTGATCATCCACCTCTTCCTCGTGATGTTCTTGACCACGCGATCTGACCATTTGTGTATTTGGAGCCTGCAAGAAAAAAACACATTTAACTCACGTGACACGAAACTCTCTTTGTTTGAAAGTACTGATGATTACTGATATGGTACCACAAAAAAAAAAACGCGAAATAATTCCCATATTTTGTAGGTTTCTTGACAGACAGACAACAAAGTGATCCTATAACGATTCCGTTTTTCCTTTTGAGGTACGGAATCCTAAAACCTTGGTTTAAAAAAAATAGAGCTTTGATATTTACTAGCTTATGCTCGCAACTTCGTCCGCGTGGACTACAAAATTTCAAAACCCTATTTCACCCCCTTAGGAGTTGAATTTTCAAAAATCCTTTCTTAGCGGATGCCTACGTCATAATAGCTATCTGCATGCCAAATTTCAGCCCGATCCGTCCAGTAGTTTGAGCTGTGCGTTGATAGATCAGTCAGTCAGTCAGTCATTCAGTCAGTCAGTCACCTTTTCCTTTTATATATTATATAGATTTCTGTTTCGTCCACAGAAAATGCCCAACCCGGCAAGTGTTCATCCGTGGTGGCAGGTCGCACTGCATAGACTCCTGCAGTGCGGAAACCATGTGCGGAGAAGTGCGGGTACCGGAGCATCATCTTAATGTAAGTTCAAACCTACAGAAAATGCCCAACCCGGCAAGTGTTATACGTGGTGGCAGATCGCACTGCATAGACTCCTGCAGTGCGGAAACCATGTGCGGAGAAGTGCGGGTACCGGAGCATCATCTTAATGTAAGTTCAAACCTACAGAAAATGCCCAACCCGGCAAGTGTTATACGTGGTGGCAGATCGCACTGCATAGACTCCTGCAGTGCGGAAACCATGTGCGGAGAAGTGCGGATACCGGAGCATCATCTTAATGTAAGCTCAAACCTACAGAAAATGCCCAACCCGGCAAGTGTTCATACGTGGTGGCAGGTCGCACTGCATAGACTCCTGCAGTGCGGAAACCATGTGCGGAGAAGTGCGGGTACCGGAGCATCATCTTAATGTAAGTTCAAACCTACAGAAAATGCCCACCACGCGTACGAAGTCGCAGGCATCAGCTAGTTCTGTATTATTTTTTCGCACCTATACGGAAAAACCGGTCAAGTGCGAGTCAGGCGCACACTGAGGGTTCCGTACTACAGTCGTATTTTTTCGACATTTTGCACGATAATTCAAAAACTATGATGCATAAAAATAAATAAAAATCTGTTTTAGAATGCACAAGTAAAGCCCTTTTATATGATACCCCACTTGATATAGTTATCTTACTTCGAATATTGAAAATACTAATTTTTAGTTCATGACCACAATCTAATTTTTTTTGTGTGATCTAACCCTAAATTCACGGTTTTCAGATTTTTCCCCTAAAGCCAGCTATAAGACCCACCTACCTGCCAAATTTCATGATTCTAGGTCAACGGGAAGTACGTAAGGGTTCCGTTTTTCCGTTTTTCCTTACGGAACCCTAAAAATCATGATTTTTGAGAGTAGGTAAAGCTGAAAAAAAGGTTTCAAAATGCTAAATAAGTATCTTTATTCTATTATATTAAAAACGTTGCCTCTTCATTTTATTTTAGAATCAACTACCTTTTTAAGTGCTAAAAGTCCACTAGTAGCAACTAATTCTGATTTTGGATAATTCAAGTTCACGTATTGGTCAAATTCATTCCTTTCTATTCTAGTAGTAACCGTATCATCTTTATATGAATTATCTTCACTATCATCGTTTTTAGAATGCTTTCTTTTCGGTCTAACTCTGTCTAGCTTTAAATTACTTTTATAAGAATGTTTACTCTTGGTTTTAACTTTCTTTCCTTTAGATTTAGATCTTTTTGGTTCGGTTTTAACAGCTATATCACTTTGTGATTCCTCATCAGAATTGAACTCAGGTTGTTTATTATAAGAGTTCTTTTGATCACTAAATAGATCTATACTTGATGTAAATGATTTAGAGTCTTTATTAGCGAGTTCTTCTGATAATTTTGATTCGTCATTTGGAGTTTTCTTATTTAATACTTTTGGTGATTTTGTCTTTTTTCGATGATAAGGTTTTTTGGATTCAACCTTTTCTGGATATGAATCCACGTCGTCATTGTTTAGTTTTGGTTTCTTACCGTTTGTTGCTTTATTTTTGAAACCTTGAGATGAAATAGCTTGAAGTATCGAGTCCATTGAAAGGATAGATGATTCTGTTGCCACTTCATCGCTAAGAGACTTTGCGTCGTCAATATCTTTTGAGCTTTCTGATTCTGATTCTTTTTGCATTGAATATTTTTTCTTGTGGTTATAGCTGTTTTCTTCATTCTCTTCGGATACATTGGTAGCTGCAAAACATTTAAATATTAGATGATAGAACGGTGAAGGAAAAGATTGTAAGGAAACTTTCATACGCTGCGCTCGTTTAACTCCTACATCAATAAAAGCTCTAAAAAATATTACTATAGAACTACAATAACTCTTGTATACATAATATATTGGGTAATAAATTAAATTATTTTTTACTTTTTAGTGTTTGTGGTTATTAAAGTAGGTTTTTTTAAAAGTTTTTTTTTTAATATTTACCCATTCCAAAATCGCCTAACATGCGTACGGTACGGAACCACGAGTACGGAACCCTAAAAAGGTAAATACCTACCAGCTAAGTCTTCGGAGGCTTTGTATATAATATCCGCGATGTTCTCGACGACCGCTTGCGGTATGTACTTCTGCGCGATTCGCTTCAAGTCGCCGATATTCGCTGTCAGTAACACGTAGGAGTGTACATGCGGCAACAGGGTTAAGTATGTACCTGTAATCAGTGGCGTGCACTGGGTTTGAACCTAGGGTAAGCATTAGGTAGCTAACTACATATTTAATGACAGGTCATCATGAAAAATGAGCACTAAGCCTTTTTAACTAGGGTAAGCAGTGCTTTTATGCCTCTATGATCTGCACGCCACTGCCTGTAATGCATAAACAGTATAATAGTGCATAGTAGTGATGTGCCGGATCATTAAAAATGTAAATCCGCGGATACGGATCTTAATTTTCTTAGGTACTCAATTGGTGTCGGTGCACCTGTATTTGACGCCACTCAGACGCTTTGCGTGACAAGACAAATGTTTCGACTTGCATTACGCGGGCTTTTCTTTTGTTTTGTTTATAATTCAGTGCGACATTGAGTAGCAATAAAGTTTGTGGTTGTTTGTTGTGGAATTATTTAATATTATTTTTAACCGACTTCTAAAAAGGAGGTGGTTTTCAATTCGAGAATGTTATCTATGTTCCTATTAAAAATTAAAAGGGTAAAAGATCCGCCAAAAAAGAAACGGATACGGATCAATTTTTCCCGCGGATATGGATACCGATACGGATACGGATATCCGGATCATCACTAGTACATAGTAATAAACTTAACGCCTGTGTATCATATTACGACGTTTTTCAATACAGTTATGAGAAAACAGGTAAGTAAATAAACTAGAATTGTAAAAACTAAAAGACGATTTTGTGCGATTTCCGCCTAATCCCAAATATCTCTGAGATTTCGGTGTTTATAGGAACAAAAACACGCCCCGCAAATCGCTAACGCGCGTGGCCGCCATTTTAGTGCCGTCAGCACTAGACTGAAGTTTCGAGCTGGTGGTATATTTTTGTTTCGGCTGACGTCAAAATGACGTCATTTCGATGTTATTGAGACATGGTTCCAGCGCAAACGCAATAGCAATTTGCGAGACTTACACCTAGATATACATGGCCGGCGTGGTAGACTATGGTCAAAACCCTTCTCATTCTGAGAGGAGACCCTTGTCACATACATATAGTACATGCACGACCGCACCTCTAACTTTTCGGAATTATGTGCGTTTTAATTAATAATTAAATATCACTTGCTTTAACGGTGAAGGAAAACATCGTGAGGAAACCTGCATGCCTGAGAGTTCCCCATAATGTTCTCAAAGGTGTGTGAAGTCTACCAATCCGCACAAGGCCAGCGTGGTAGACTATGGCCAAAACCCTTCTCACTCTGAGAGGAGACCCGTGCTCTGTAGTGAGCCGGTGATGGGTTGATCATGATGACACCTATGTATATGTTGATATATTGACATTGTTGTACATGTTGCACAATATTGGAAATTCCTGAACGGACATACCGTGCACATGAGTGGCTTCGATATTATACACTTCAATAGATATTTCTATTTATGTTTCTATTGAAGATATTTCAACATATTATTTACCATAGATAGGACAAAGAGAAAAGTCATTACCTAAAATAGGGGACATTTGGCTACTTTATTTCAATTGTTTTGCTCAAGTGAATTTTAAAAACGTGAAATAATCTAAAAAAAATCTTATATTTTGTAAAAGTTCAAAGTATTGCAAATAAAACATCTGACTGGTCAACGAACTTTGCGTAAGTAGGCCATTCGGAGTCAATGCCACGTCGTAGGTGGGGCATTGACCCCAGATTTACACGCTATACATTGCGGGATTGATAAATACTAAATCACTAAAACTACAAAATAAGGCAAATGGTTATTGGTATTGGATTGTGTTTAGGTAGTATAACAATAACTCAAAGTTTTTGCTAGCGTTCTGGTTACATCCTGTATAAATTGGTCTAAAAAATGGGCATGATACCATTACTTCGGTTAGAAGAATTGAGGATAGCCTCTCTATTCTCAGTAGTGATTCTTTGGTAACTATCAATCTTTAATATTAACGATAGGTACGGTTCAATGAATAAACAATCTTATTTGTGTTTTCTTATTCTCATCAATAGATAAATCATTATTTATGTTGGCTTTGGAAAATACCTAATGTACCTACCTACCCTGGTTTTCACGGTTGAAATGCATGAAAAGCCGTACTTTAGGACGAAGTATTTGTGTTATTTTTAGGGTTCCGTACCTCAAAAAGAAAAACGGAACCCTTATAGCATCACTTTGTTGTCTGTCTGTCTGTCTGTCAGTCTGTCTGTCTGTCTGTCTGTCAGTCTGTCTGTCCGTCTGTCTGTCAAGAAACCTACAGGGTACTTCCCGTTGACCTAGAATCATGAAATTCGGCAGGTAGGTAGATCTTATAGCTGACATTTGGGGAAAAATCTGAAAACTGTGAATTTAGGGTTAGATCACACAAAAAAAAAATTAAATTGTGTGTCATGAACTAATAATTAGTATTTTCAACTTTCGAAGTGAGTGACTGTGTGGCGGTTACCACAATAGAAACTAGATGGCGCTGTTCAATCGATGACGTAGTCCCGAACAAATGTACCACCGATAGCAATCGCACTAACGGAGTTTTCTGCAATCTGGACTATATATATAGAAGTTTCAAGACATAACCGTCGGCCCAGCTGGCGCTACCGAGCACAACCAACCGCTCGGTGGGAGATCTCCCCTTTGGTACGGTCGAGCCTGCACACCGCTCCCGTACAACTATATCAAGTGGGGTATCATATTTTTTTATACATTTTTATGTATCATAGTTTTTGAATTATCGTGCAAAATGTCGAAAAAATACGACTGTAGTACGGAGCCCTTATTGCGCGAGCCTGACTCGCACTTGGCCGATTTTTCTAATTATGGGTTTTTTTGTAATTTTGTACCGACTTTACCCTAATATTTTGTTTTTAATTTGATGTATTTTGTGTTCCGTCCTTTTTTAACAATGTTAAAAAGAAAAAGGTACACGCACTTATTTAAATTAAGTTAGGAGTAAACCATCAAAGAACATGAGAATTCTAGATAGGCTATAAATGAGAATTCTAGATAGGCTATAAATAAACGTGTTATTTACCAAACAAGAGAAATCCATACTGGAACATCGTACGAAGGTGAAATATTGTAATGTTATTTTCTTTCATGTTATTACATTATAACTTGCGATAGAGATTTACCTGAAGTGTAGAGGGGCTAATTATAAAGGTCCTTTGAAATATGAGATATTGTACTGTGCCCGAAATCAAGAATATAGAAGAGGACTGTTTAGAGATTATACCGTCACCAATTCTGTCGGCTTAATAAACACGGCGTTGGCCTACCCGCTCTCGGCGGAGGCCTCGCAATTATTTCGGTTGGTTAGGATTGGCATCGAGAAAAGCCAACAATAAATAATAATAATTACTGATTTATTGTTTCTTTAATGGGTTTCATTTCATTATATTATAATACAGTAGTTTAGTAATTTAAGGTATACTTAGTATTTGTAGCGATATAGAGAGGCATATTCGCCAAGCGAGTAATCTCTTAAAATAAAGAAATAGTATAAAAAAATAAAAATATGAGATAATTTGACTCGTTTCAGCAATGCGCGGAATTTTAACTACCTACTTATTATCCATCATCATCATGATCAACCCATCGCTGTTCCACTACTGAGCACTCGTCTTCTCTCAGAATGAGAAGAGTTTAGGCCATAGTCCGCCACGCTGGCCCACGCTCAGGCATGCAGGTTTCCTCAAGATGTTTTCATTCATTTTATTCAAGTGATATTTAATTGCTTAAAACGCACATAACTCCGGAAATTAGTGATGCACGCCCGGGATTGAACCGCCGACCTCCCGAATAGAAGGCTGCCCCTTAGCCACTAGTTAAAAAACTATAAAGTACTTGGAAACAGAAAGTCAATGAATTTTTAGTGGGATCATTCTGTGAGCTTTTAAGTGTAAAATTGATTATTATCCCCGAATACTTACCTTATATAGCGCCTATCTAGTCGTTCCCTAGTTTTATTCTCGCTAACATTTGACACGAGGGCGAAGTAGCTAAATGGCTTCTTTTTCATGATATAACTTAAGCCCCTTTCTCCTATCTGTTGCAAAAAGATTTTATCATATCTATGTATTGTAGCAAAAGTTTTCACATATTTTTTGTGCTAGCACTTATTTTATTCCTATCAAGATTTATAGGTAGAATTATTTTTCATCATAAAACATTATAATTTTAGAATTTCGTGGTATTATTTAACTAGCTTATGCTCGCGACTTCGTCTGCGCGGATTACACAAATTTCAAACCCCTGTTTTTTCTCCTTAGGGGTTGAATTTTCAAAAATCCTTTCTTAGCAGATGTCTACGTCATAATAGCTATCTGAATGCAAAATTTCAGCCTGTTCCATCCAGTAGTCTGAGCTGTGCGTTGATAGGTTAGTCAGTCATCTTATCCTTTTGTATATTTGGAAGAAGACTAGATGATGCCCGCGTCTTCGTCCACGTGGATTTAGGGGTTTCAAAAATCCCGAGTGAACTCTTTGATTTTCCTGGATAAAAAGTAGCCAATGTCCGTCTCTGAGATGCAAACTATGTCTATACCAAATAGTCGACGCATTTTGAACTGAGTCGTCGAGTTATCTGTCTGTTTCGCTCGCGCTTACCTACGACCTGTTAGTGAGAGTGCAACACCGCATTTAAGGGGACAGCGTGACACTTATCAAGATGGCGGCGTTAGTTTCTATTTTCACCACGCGCCAAAAGAGCCTTGTTGCATTGTGATTTAAAGCCGCCATTTTGTATAATTTCAGCCATGTCTGGTGTGCAACAGCACGGGGCACGACTGTCGCGCGCTGCCGAGGGAAAAGGTTGTACTGGATGACGAGGTGGTTGCTGCGGACGTCGCAGGGAACGCGCTCAGCGAGGCGGGGCAGGATACAGGTGAGATTTGTGTATCTTCCATCTATGGCCAGTGTGGCAGACTGGCCTTGTGGCGGTTGCCACAGTAGAAACTAGATGGCGCTGTTCAATCGATAACATTACATGACGTAGTCCCGAACAAATGTACCGCCGACAGTACTCGCACTAACGGTGTTTTCTGGAATCTGGACTATATATAGAAGTTTCAAGATACAACCGTCGGCCCAGCTGGCGCTACCGAGAATAACCAACCGTTCGGTGGGAGATCTCCCTTGGGTACGGTCGAGCCTGCACACCGCTCCCGCACAGCCTAAACGCTTCTTATTCCGAGAGGAGATCTGTGCTTAATAGTGAGCCGGCAATGGGTTGCTCATGATGATGATCACCCGGTGAGGGCGAGCGCGGGTGACATGCGGGTGTGCGGGGCGTCCTCCCGCCTCATACCCCGATTGCCATCTCGACCTGTCGCGTACTATACCTATGTCTTTATTTGACACAGATTTGTATGTGTAGGATATCGTTAGAATCCTTACATCATCCCGAGTGACACTCAGTATAAATTTTTGAAAAAAAAAATGGCGGCTGTAATTTTCAAATGGTTTTTTAAAATTTTTAGTTCGTTTTTTTCATGTTTTTATTTTTTTAAATTATGACTTGTTTTCTCAACTGGTTTCCATTTACTTTTACAGCAACAGAGAAAGGAGAAGAAGGAGAAGAGAGTCAGGAGGAGACGCTGGGAGTGGAGGATACAGACTTTGTGCTGTACGTGAGCGCGGTGGAAACGGAGCGGTGTCGCCGCGGTCTCACCGTAGCTTACGCCTCGCACTGCCAGCAGGAGGCTGCTTTGGACAGGTGAGCAAAAAGTTTCACGCTCACTTCGCTTGCGCCATTTTGTTGTTTTGTTTTAGGTGTAGAAAACTAGAAACTGATGAGGAGTACGGGTTTTTTATTTTTTTGTTTATTTGAAAATAATCAACAGCGTAATTACATAAAAATTATTTAAATCTAAATCTAGTTTTAACAGAAGGCCACAAGAGATTACTTATAATTATAATGAAAACTATTTTAACAGAATAGATTTAGAATAAATGTATTTGTATATACAATAATAAAATTACAACAGTGTGTGTGTATGCCTGTGTGTGTGTGTGCTTGTGTGTGTGTGTATGAGTGTCTGTAAGTGGGAGTGTGTGATTGCATGCATAATTAGATGTTAACTTTTTTTTTGCGATGATGTTTTCTTATTTCCTATTTCTTATTGTTTAGTTGTTATGTATCGTGTTCTTCCCAGGCCAGTAGCGGGGCACGCGAACTTCTGCCCGGGCGAGTTGTCCACCAAGTTCCGCGACATGCCGTCTGTACTGTCAACTGTCAAACACGAGATGTTACACGCGCTCGGGTTCAGTGTGTCACTGTTCGGATTTTACAGGTGAGTGACATGTCACATCCTCAACCGATAGACTAAGGTCTCTTGTAGGGACTTTCACACGCCACGGTCTTGCACCGCTTGAATCCAGTTGCTCTCGCAGACTGGTTTGCACATCACTCAACCGATAGACGTCCACTGCTGGACTTAGGTCTCTTGTAGAGACTTCTACACGCCACGGTCTTGCACCGCTTGAATCCATTTGCTCTCGCAGACTGGTTTGCACATCACTGTCAACCGATAGACGTCCACTGCTGGACTTAGGTCTCTTGTAGAGACTTCTACACGCCACGGTCTTGCACCGCTTGAATCCATTTGCTCTCGCAGACTGGTTTGCACATCACTGTCAACCGATAGACGTCCACTGCTGGACTTAGGTCTCTTGTAGAGACTTCTACACGCCACGGTCTTGCACCGCTTGAATCCATTTGCTCTCGCAGACTGGTTTGCACATCACTGTCAACCGATAGACGTCCACTGCTGGACTTAGGTCTCTTGTAGGGACTTCTACACGCCACGGTGTGCCTCAAAAAGAAAAACGGAACCCTTAGAGGATCACTTTGTTGTCTGTCTGTCTGTCGGTCTGTCAAGAAATCTACAGGGTACTTCCCGTTGACCTAGAATCATGAAATTTGGCAGGTAGGTAGGTCTTATAGCAGATATTCGGGAAAAAATCTGAAAACCGTGAATGTGTGGTTACATCACACAAAAAAAATTAAATTGTGGTCATGAACTAATAATTAGTATTTTTAATTTTCGAAGTAAGATAACTTTATCAAGTGGGGTATCATATGAAAGGACTTCACCTGTACATGCTAAAACAAATTTTTATTTATTTTTATGCATAATAATTTTTTAAATATCGTGCTAAATGTCGAAAAAATACGACTGAATTACGGAACCCTCGTTGCGCGTGCCTGACTCGCACTTGTTTCGAACTATGTGCCCTGCGCACTGCCACTTCAGTTTCACCAACCGTTGAGCTATGTCGGTTACTCTAGTTCTCCTACGGATCTCCTCATGTCTGATTTGATAACGTAGAGAAACTCCGCACATAGCTCTCTCCATCGCCCGCTGAGTGACTCTGAGCTTTCTTATGAGGCGCATAGTTAGCGACCATGTCTCGGATCCATATGTCATCACTGGCAACACGAACAACTTTTTTTTAATAATCCGAATAAAGGCGTTTCTGCACTCATCCGTATTCGTTTCAAATCCATGATTTTTCGAAAAGGCCGTCATACAAATACGTACCTACTCATTCGATTCGTATTTTTACGGAATCCGTGATTTCACGGATGAGTTCACAAACGTCCTAACTAAGTATTTATCATATTTCCTATTTCGAATTTGTATTTGTATTGATATTTGTTGTTTCCAGAGACGAAAATGGCGATCCGCTGACGGACAGACGGCCGGACACCGGAAATCCGCCGTTAGATGAAGAGTAAGTAGGTATAGTATGTTAATGTACAAGTAGACGAGTACTAGCTATACCCAGCCCACAGACCTATAGACGCCTAATAGCCAGACACCCCCGATCGCCAAGCTTAGGCAGTTGCTTAGCATAAAAGTCGGCCCACGCCGCCGGTTCGGTACCACATTCTGCACATTGTCTTGATTATTGAGTCCACCAATCACCAATCAGTATATACAGGGTTAGCGACTCGCACTTGACTGATTATATATCACCTTTTGACCTTATTGAAAAATAATCTTTAACGATTTTGCATTAAACTCGTTTTTACATTGATTCTGATTTAATTCTTTGGCAATAGCATTTGTTAGAATTTCCTACATAAAATCAAGAAAAAATTACACAACAAAGATGTTGTGTAATTTTTTCTTGATTTTATGATTTTTTTGTACCAATGGATAGCTAACGAAACGTAGATGTTTTTAAAATGATCCGCAGGATAAGTGCCATAGTAATTTTTACAGAAATTTTGCATGTTATTCAAAGAGTTAAATTTAAAAATCGAAAACTTGTACAGTTTTTGGGCTGTAATTTTAAAATGCTTACAGATTTTTTTTATTTTATAACTGTTTATTATTAACAAGGATATGTACTAGCAAGAAAGAAAAAAACTTGAAATACGTTGTTCCTTTTTTTATTAATTTTTAAAGTGGCAAACACCCCTTTACCAAGAAAAAAATAAAAAAATGAATAACTCGAAAACGATACACTTTCGCATAAGCACTTTAGGGGTCGTTTGATAACTAATGTCCTGTACTATAACCCCTTAACGGGATCGTGTCCTCTTTTCCTGTAACCCTGACAGGGTGTAACCAGAACGCTAGCAAAAACTTGGCGTTATTGTTATACTACCTAAACACAATCCAATACCAATAACCATTTGCCTTATTTTGTAGTTTCAGTGATTTAGTATTTTTAAAACCCGCAATGTATAGCGTGCAAAACTTGGGTCATCGCCCCACCTACGACGTGGCAGTGACTCCGAGTGACCTACTCACGGAACGTTCGTTGACCTCTAGCGTCAGTCAGATGTTTTATTTGCAATATATCGTGAACTTTTGCAAAATATGGGAATTTTTCGCGTTTTTATTTGTGGTACCGTATCAGTAATCATCAGTACTTTCAAACAAAGAGAGTTTCGTGGATAACCAAAAGTTAAATGTGTTTTTTTTCTTGCAGGCTCCAAATACACAAATGGTCAGATCGCGTGGTCAAGAACATCACGAGGAAGAGGTGGATGATCAGAGGAGGTTACATGGAGAGGACTTTCCATATGATTGTCACTCCTAGAGTGGTTAGAGAGGTACGTGGACTTTTCTAAAAAAATATTGTTTACGGATTGTGACGTCATTAAGCACTTTCCGTACAGCGTGACGTTCATGTTAAAAATAAATAAAAATCGTGGTTTTAGGGTTCCGTACCTAAAAAGGAAAAACAGAACCCTTATAGGATCACTTTGTTGTCCTGTCTGTCGGTCTGTCAAGAAACCTACAGGGTACTTCCCGTTGACCTAGAATCATGAAATTTGGCAGGTAGGTAGTTCTTATAGCAGACATAAGGGGAAAAATCTGAAAACCGTGAATTTGTGGTTACATCACACAAAAAAAATTTAATTGTGGTCATGAACTAATAATTAGTATTTTCAATTTTCGAAGTAAGATAACTATATCAAGTGGGGTATCATTTCGGTCTTCACCTGTGCGTTCTAAAACAGATTTTTATGCATCATAGTTTTTGAATTATCGTGCAAAATGTCGAAAAAATACGACTGTAGGACGGAACCCTCGGTGCGCGAGCCTGACTCGCACTTGGCCGATACTTCAAATTATTTTCTCTAATAATGAATTCTAGCCCCATAAGCTACCGCTATACAAAACATCACATCATTTTATTACTACAGTCCAAGACCCTCTTGTAGCGAATTCAGCTTGTTCCTTGTACAGTGCAACAAGGCTTTCTCATTCACACTAAAAAGCGAGCACAGATAAAGTTACTAATGTGATAAACAGAGACGCAGCTGACCTATTTTTTGTCCCTTATCGTGTAACAGGTTTTTTTCACGAATACATACAAGGAATGCAACTTTAATTGCAAAACAAACTTTGAGAACTCGTGGTGTAGTTGTCTCATTAGTTATTTACTTGTTTTCACATAAAAAACGTTTAATACAAATATTGTTGATCGGTTAATACAAATATTGACTACTAAACAATGGTAATAATTGTCGTGTTATTCATCGTTACGTCGTGCTATCGTTATCTCATACGCGGTTACACAGTACTTCAATCTACCTTTATTACTCTATCTACGGAATATATAGAACATTCTAAGCCTTTGTTCTCCAACAGCGCCCCCCTGTCAATGTCATCCAAGTGCCAAGAGGGCCTTGTCGCACTATACATTATCTTTGTTTTCAGGTGAGACAACACTTCAATTGCTCGGAGTTAGAGGGTGCTGAGTTGGAAGACCAAGGTGGAGATGGCACTGCGCTGACTCATTGGGAGAAACGAGTTTTTGAGGTCAGTGTGTGGTCAAGACAAGGAATAATTTTGTCTTCTGTATTCGTTTAACCAATCTACCGATGCTCAATGTAAGTCCCGCAAATTGCTGGAACCATGTCTCATTAACATCGAAATGACGTCATTTTGACATCAGCCGAAATAAAAATATACCATCAGCTCAGCTCGAAACTACGTCTAGTGCTGACGTCACTAAAATGGCGGCCACGCGCATTAGCAATTTGCAGGACTTATACGTTTGAATATACATTTTACGTTTTTTGAGAGTTCAATACGGTATTTCACAACTAGTCAAACCAGTAACTTTTTATCAAACGTCAAAACGCGCACTATGCGATATTCTATGAAAGACTGGAATGTGACGTCAAATCATAATGACGTAGTTTTTTTAGTTTAATCGATAATGGATAATTTAAAATGGTTATTAAAAAACTAACAAAGGACGTGGATTTTACGTATTTGAATAATCACTAAGAAATAATTTATTTTTGATACCCAATTATATTGATACTAGATGATGCTCGCGACTTCGTCCGCGTTGATTTGTGTTTTTAAAAATCCTGTGGGAACTCTTTGATTTTCCAGGGTATAAAGTAGCCTATGTGCTTCCCCGAGATGTAAGCGAACTATGTACAAAATTTCACCAAAATCGGTTAAACTATTGGGCCGTGAAAAGCTAGCAGACAGACAGACACACTTTCGTATTTGTCCCGCGACTTTGTCCGCGTGGAATTAGGTTTTTACAAATCCCGTGGAAACGCTTTGATTTTCCGGGATAAAAAGTAGCCTATGTCACTCTCCAGATCTTTATCTATACCCATGCAAAATCACGTCAATCCGTTGCACCGTTGCGACGTGATTGAAGAACAAACCAACAAACACGCTTTCGCATTTATAATAAGGGTACTGATATTCCTTTTTTTTAGAACGAAGCTATGACCGGAACACATACCCAGAACTCAGTCTTCAGCCGAATAACCTTTGCTATGATGGAGGACACAGGCTGGTACCGAGCTGATTATAACCACGCCGCTCCCTTGGACTGGGGCCGCGGTCTGGGCTGCAACTTCGCTATGGCGTCTTGCAAGCAGTGGCTCAACGCGCAAAGGTTGAGGTATTTCCTTCTAATGGGTGTTTAGTTGCTTGGTAGCTTAGGAGGCCACTGGAGAGCCGAAGGGAGCGCAAGGGAGTCAAGGGAAGCGGAGGGAAGTCACAAAGTTTGGTGTAGTGTTCTGTGGTGTGTGTAGATTGTATGGTATTTAAGGGAGCGCAAGGGAGCCAAGGGGAGCGGAGGGAAGTCACAAAGTTTGGTGTACTGTTCTGTGGAGTATCTAGATAACGTGGGAGTTAAGGGAGCGGAATGGAGCCAAGGTGAGCGGAGGTAAGTCATAAAGTTTGGTGTAGTGTTCTGTGGTGTGTGTGGATTATGTGGTACTTAAGGGAGCGCAAAGGAGCCAAGGGGAGCGGAAGGAAGTCACAAGGTTTGGTGTAGTGTTCTGTGGTGTGTGTGGATTATGTGGTACTTAAGGGAGTGCAAAGGAGCCAAGGGGAGCGGAGGTAGTCATAAAGTTTGGTGTAATGTTTTGTAGAGTATCTAGATAATCTGGGAGTTAAGGCAGCGCAATGGAGCGTAAGGCAGCGGAGCGAAGTCACAAAGTTTGGTGTAGTGTCCTGTGTGGTGTGTGGGTTATGTGGTACATAAGGGAGCGCAAGGGAGTCAAGGGGAGCGCAGTTAAGCTATAAAGTTTGTCATTCAAGTGCCAAGAGAGCCTTGTCGCACTGTACATATTTTATTCTTGTTTGTCTAAATTGCAATTTTCTTTTGCATGCAGCGAAATGGATAATACAACAGCTATAGAGTAAGTACCTAAATGATATATTAGAGTAAATAACTAAAGATCTAACTATAGGGAATTTCTACTAATTTTTATAAACTTTAATTTCCAAGCGATTCCAACCGGACTGTGGAAGACGAACCGTAAGTTAAAAGTTTTATTCTGTCCTACCCAAAAACTGGAAATCGATTTCTTCTTGCCGGCTTTTCCCACTGCCGGTTTACTGGGTATTTGACTACCTACATCAAAAATAAATTATTTCTCAGTAATTACTAACTAGAGGATCTTTCAAAATTAGTAAAATCCACGTCCTTTGTTAGTCCTAAAAAAGTACGTCATTATGAAGTGACGTCACATTCCATTATTTCATGCTCAGAATAAATACCTTTAGAAGTAGCCCTATTGTGAGTTGTGAGTTGTGACATTTACTGTTAGAGCGAGATAGCTAAATGCATTTAAGCTCTTATAAGAACGTGACAAAATGATTATGTTTTGTCCTTATTACCGTGGCCACTTTTTTGTGTGGCAAAATGTATTTGTACGTAAGATTTTGGCAAACAACATGAAGTGAGGTTATGTTGACTCAAGTATTGTAAATAAATAATTGATTCGTTTTATTGTTTTTTGTTTTGAAGTTATTGTGCAATGGTGGTTTGCAGTATACTAGGCTACAATAGCCGAAGCGAACGTATAATAGACGAAATATCATTTCACACGTAAGTACCTCTGCTTGAGCGAGAGGGACTGAGGGGGCCACGCTAGTTGCATATCTGGTATATCTGTGATTTCATAGAATCTCGCATACTAAGCGCGCGTTTTGATGTTCGATAAAAAGTCACTGATTTGACTGACTAGTTGTCTAATATCCAATTCCAACACAAATCTGTTTGCAGAAGGAAGAACCCGGCGCCATTTTGTGAACGCATCAAGGGCGACCCTCTTCGCACGGAATGTTCGCCTCGACGCAACGCTGTGGTGTTGTGCAACTTAGTCCGCCACGACACCATACTGCCTAGACAGTATCAGGTAATAACGCATTGGTTTTTTTTGTCGTGACATTTAGAATAGAATAGAATAGGATAGAATTGGGTATTTTCCTACTTTTGAATTTGATAAATATTATTACTTTATTATAAACTAGCGTATGCTCGCGACTTTGTCCGCGTGGACTACACAAATTTCAAACCCCTATTTCACCCCCTTATGGGTTGAATTTTCAAAAATCCTTTCTTAGCGGATGCCTACGTCTTAATAGCTATCTGCATATAAATTTCAGCCCGATCCGTCCAGTAGTTTGAGCTGTGCGTTGATAGATCAGTCAGTCAGTCAGTCAGTCAGTCAGTCAGTCAGTCACCTTTTCCTTTTATATATTTAGACTAGGATAAAAATAATGACGTACACTAAAAAAACATTAACATCCAACAAAGATTTACAAAGCTACAGGCATTTTAATTTTGGAGTGGGAGGGTCTTCTATCCCTTTCTCGCAAAACGAAAATTTGTATGAAACCGCACGAAGCTACTTTAGCATTAGTAGGTGTGACGTCAAACTGCTGTATCGCTATCTCTGTCTAATCAGAAATAGTTAAATGCTTATAACTTTTTTGTTGTTTGATCGATTTAATTAGTTTTTTCAGTTTACGTCATTATTTTTATTCTAGTTTATAATGAAGTAATAAAAAAATTGGAGTCAAAGACCCAATAGAATAGAATAGAATAGAATATAATAATGTTTATTCGAGGTATCATAATATTATATGGTGCAGGCAATATCTCCATGTACAGCAGTGCAACACCTCGAACAGGTAGGCCACTCAGCTTGTGTTGATACGTCCCCCTTCGCAAAATAACGCCTGCTTCTATACAAAAGGGAGTTTTTTTTATTTTTATTTTATTTTATTCGTTTTTTGCAATCAACAGCGATATCATACAATATAATTTTACATAATAACAGACTGAAAATAAGGCCAAATAGGATTACAATTTTTTACCGATTACTTAAATAGATATTAATTATAAATTTATAACAGTACGTTTGATAATTTAAACAAGCTTTACAATAATATAATAATATAAAAATATAAAAGTCAATTAACTAGTAAAAATACCTAGTAGGTGATTCACAACATATATTGTATGTGTGAGTGTATGTGTGTCTGTGTGTGTGTGGGTGTGTGTTTGTGTGTGGGAGTGTGTTTGTGTGTGGGAGAGAGAGAATACGTGAGAGAGTATGCGTGAGTGCGTGCTTGTGGGTTATGATATTATGCGGATTTATGTACTATTATAGATACTAGTATAATTATTATTAGTTACATAATTATTATTATTTTTCCGATGCAGTTTAATTATTTCCTTTTTTAATTGCATTTTGGACAGGTGGAAAAGGTCGAAGTCTGAGTAAATTTTATTATAGGTTCGCGCCATGTAATAAAAACCCACCTGTATAAGCGCTAAAACTGATTTGCTTTATTCCTAACAATATCTTCCCTTTTTCTTTTTTGGTTGCTTAAACTTATAGCTGAAGTTTGTGTCCAGGTTCTTGTCTTGGTAACGCTGGTAACTATACTCTACTCTGTTCGTCCTGTTTTTTTATTTTCTAAGAGGAGGAAAAACCCTGTTACTTATTTTGTGCAGCATTTCGACATTCTACCCAACGTAGCACCCGGGGAAGAGGCGCGGTACGGCGGCTCGGTGTCCCTGGCCGACTATTGCCCGTACCTGCAGGAGTTCACGTGGCGCCACAAGAACGTGCTCATCCGAGGCAGCAGGTGCTCTTATGAAGAGAACACTCCGAGTAAGTATCAAGATAATCATATTTTGTGCAATATTTCGACATTCTACCCAACGTAGCACCCGGAGAACAGGCGCGGTACGGCGGCTCGGTGTCCCTGGCCGACTATTGCCCGTACCTGCAGGAGTTCACGTGGCGCCACAAGAACGTGCTCATCCGAGGCAGCAGGTGCTCTTATGAAGAGAACACTCCGAGTAAGTATCAAGATAATCATATTTTGTGCAATATTTCGACATTCTACCCAACGTAGCACCCGGAGAAGAGGCGCGGTACGGCGGCTCGGTGTCCCTGGCCGACTATTGCCCGTACCTGCAGGAGTTCACGTGGCGCCACAAGAACGTGCTCATCCGAGGCAGCAGGTGCTCTTACGAAGAGAACACTCCGAGTAAGTACCAAGATTATCATATTCGCAATAGGGTATTTGTGCAGCATTTCGACATCCTACCCAACGTAGCACCCGGGGAAGAGGCGCGGTACGGCGATTCGGTGTCCCTGGCCGACTATTGCCCGTACCTGCAGGAGTTCACGTGGCGCCACAAGAACGTGCTCATCCGAGGCAGCAGGTGCTCTTACGAAGAGAATACTCCCAGTAAGTACCAAGATTATCATATTCAATAGGGTATTTGACAGCATGTAAAATATATAAAACGAAAGGTTACTGACTGTCTGATTGCGGGATAAAAAAGTAGCCTAAGTCACTCTCCAGGTCTTTAACTATACCCATGCAAACAATCACGTCAATCCGTTGCACCGTTGCGACGTGATTGAAGGACGAACCAACAAACAAACACACTTTCACACCTAAAAGGAAAAGGTGGCTGACTGATCTATCAACGCACAGCTCAAACTACTGGACGGATCGGGCTGAAATTTGGCATGCAAACAGTTATTATGACGTAGCCATCCGCTAAGAAAGGATCTTTGAAAATTCAACCCCTTAGGTGGTAAAATAGGGGTTCGAAATTTGTGTAGTCCACGCGGACGAAGTCGCGAACATAAGCTAGTATGCATATAAAACGAAAAGGTTGCTGACTGACTGACTGTGATCTATCAACGCACAGCTCAAACTACTGGACGGAACGGGCTGAAAAGCATGCAGATTATGACGTAGACATCCTTTAAGAAAGGATTTTCGAAAATTTAACCCCTAAGGTGGTAAAATAGGGGTTCGAAATTTGTGTAGTCCACGCGCTCGAAGTCGCGGGCATAAGCTAGTTTCTTGATAAAACAATTTGTTTACAGACCATGTCCGTTATTGTTTCAGACAGCGAAGTAAACTTTGCGCTAGAGAACTACGGGCCGCACTCCAAGTGTTTCGATCATAGCGATCGGGTTTGGGAACAGAAATCCTGTAGACAAGTAAGTTAACAGTTCTATACAGTGCGACAAGGCTCTCTTGGCACTTCAATGACATTGACAGGGGGGCGCTGTTGGAGAACAAAGGCTTAGAACTCAGAACAAGGAATATTAGAAGTAGCCCTATTGTGACACTTACTGCTAGAGCGAGATAGCTAAGTGCATTTAAGCTCTTGTTAGAACGTGACAAAATGATTATGTTTTGTCCTTATCACCGTGGCCACTTTTTTTTGTTTGTCAAAATGTATTTGTACGTGAGTATTTGACAAACAACGTGAAGTGTAGAAGGAATGACATTTCACGAGTAAGAAAATCTGCTTGAGCGAGAGGGACTGAGGGGGCCACTCCTCTCTTGGCACTTCAATGACATTGACAGCGGGTGCTCTTTTTTATTTTATTTAGATACAAGTTAGCCCTTGACTGCAATCACAACTGTTGTTGTTGTGCTGTTGGAGAAAAAAGGCTCTGAATATTCAAACAAGAACAAAGGGGACACTTGACGGCAACGTTAGTTCCGATTTTCGCCACGCGCCAAGATAACCTTGTCGCACTGTACAATGACCGAGCCTGACTTGCACTTGGCCAGTTTAATTTTTTTTAATGTATTTGCAGATAAGAGAGTGGCAACACTGGGGTTCAGGGTGTTACAAGTATAAATGCGAAAGTGGACGACTACGGGTTGTGGTACGTATCAATCACACTAGCTAATATTATAAAGCTGAAAGTTTGTATCGTACGCGGCAGATAGTAATGCACATCGACCTTTAGAAGGAGATAGCAGATTTGTAGAGCATTGTCTCTGTCGTTGAGACCGAAAAAACGTCATATAGGTATGAGTGACAGAAACAAGCCGAAATGTCATTCTAAAGGTCGATGTACATTATTTCCTGCAGGGTACTGTACGTACTTGTAACTTTTTATTTTTTTTAAAATTCCAACAAGATTAACAACTGCCCCACAGGTGGGCAACTACACATACACATGCTACTTCGCCGGACAAGTGCTGCAAGTGCGGATCATTCAAAATGGCTGGCTGCACCGCGGCGGCGTGGTATGTCCGCCTTGCAGAGAGATGTGTGGCGACGAGTTTGCTGTGAGTCACATTTTACTGTATACAACTTTCAGGTTAGGAAGCTGATCTTGTACCTACGGAGGCAAATGATATGTACCTACGGAGGCAAATTATATGTACCTAGGGAGGCAAATGATATGTACCTACGGAGGCAAATTATAGGAGGAGACCAGAGTGACACAGGCTACTTTTTGGGTAGTGATTGATGTGCGTATTGCCAGTGATGACATATGGATCCGAGACATGGTCGCTAACTATGGGCCTCATAAGAAAGCTGAGAGTCACTCAGCGGGCGATGGAGAGAGCTATGTGCGGAGTTTCTCTACGTGATCAAATCAGAAATGAGGAGATCCGTAGAACTAGAGTAACCGACATAGCTCAACGGGCTGCGACGCTGAAGTGGCAATGGGCAGGGTACATAGTTCGTACAACCGATACACGTTGGGGTCCCAAGGTGCTGGAATGGTGACCCCGCACCGGAAGACGCAGTGTTGGAAGACCCCCACTAGGTGTACGGATGACATCAGACGAGTCGCAGGGAGCCGCTGGATGCAGGCGGCGCAAGACCGTGGCGTGTGGAAGTCCCTACAAGGGACCTATGTCCAGCAGTGGACGTCTATCGGTTGATGATGATGCATACAACTCTCAGGTTAGAACGCTGATGTTGTACCTGCGCAGGAGGCAAATTATATGTACGAGAGCAAAAGATGTGTGCTCGACTGGAAGAATAGGAAAATCTTTCTCCGTACTGTTATTATGCCGGGGAGCCAAAGGATTACATATAAAATGATAATTATAACAAGTTTTAAATTACTTGACTAAATGACTCACTCACTGACTGACTGACTGATCTATCAACGCACAGCTCAATGTACTGGATGGATCGGGCTGAAATTTGGCTTGTAGATAGCTATTATGACGTAGGCATCCGCTAAGAAATGATTTTTGAAAATTCAACCCCTAAGGGGGTGAAATAAGGGTTTGAAATGTATGTAGTCCACGCGGACGAAGTCGTGGACATAAGCTATTGTATAATTAAGTAGGATCACCCCGCCGCTATAGGACAAGTTAATGTATACAACGAAATTAACCAGTGTCGATTTCGTGTTGAAAAACTTGCCCTAAATAATATAATCTTTTTTTTCAGTCTAGACAGGAATACTGCAAAGGTGGTGAAGAGGCACCTCCTCCAAATCTATATCCAAACGACGTTCTAGTGTGTGCAGCTGTCAAACCGATCTCAGCTACCGTGTTGGTGCTAGCGGCCATTTTGTTTTCCCTCACGAACTCTATGTGATGGTGCGAAAATTTTGACAGTTATGTGTTTTTTAATCTGTGAAGTGACTATTTTTTAATTTATATTATGTACAGTGCGACAAGGCTATCTTGGCGCGTGGCGAAAATCGGAACTAACGTTGCCGTCAAGTGTCTCCTTTGTTCTTGTTTGAATATTCTAAGCCTTCGTTCTCCAACAGCGCCCTCCTGTCAATGTCATTCAAGTGCCAAGAGAGCCTTGTCGCACTGTAAGTCCTTTTTACTCTGAATCTATAGTTTTTCGAGTACAGTATTTCTTTTGTAAAAATTGGCTAAATAATATGTAATCTTAATTTTTGGTATATTTCGTTCCTTAAGTTGATTTATTTAATGTTTTGACTAAAAAGAGAAGTACCTACATTTTTCAAAAAAGTCATCTAAGAAAATTAATTTTATACTTAAATGCCATACAAACGACAGGTTGAGATGGCAATTGGGGTTTGAGCGCACTCCCGCACAGCGTCCGCGCTCGCCCGCACTGGGTTAACGCGGAGGCTGTGCGGGGCGTTCCCACCCCAATTGCTATCTCGACCTTTTGCGTACTATGATTAGTTTATTTCTATATTTACGTTAAAAAGATATGAACCGAATTTAAAAAAAACCATTATAATAATTAGGAAACGATGTGATCGGAGATAATGTATTTATTTATCAGAGAAATAATTTTTAGAATTAGATTATAATTAATTTCAGGACATGACCCGCGACTTCATCCGTGTGGATTTAGGTTTTAAAACTTTCTAAAATAAAAACTAAAATGTCGCTTATGTCACTCTCTATAGACTATAACATTGATGCAAAAAACCACGTCGATGCATGAGTAAAAGACAAACCCACAAACAAACACACTTTCGCATTCATGATATTACATATAGATATCGTAAGGATATTGCAGATAATTTTATTTTATATTGTAAATATTACTTAATTTAATTTACTTAATTTTGATAAAGGTGCTTAATTTTGCTTTAATAAATTACCTAGTGAGTTAATTTTATTTTAATTTAAGTTCAACCATACTTTTTTATTTTATTTAAAGTTAAGTATAACATTTATTTTGTAAATTTTAAGAATCGTAAGAACTTATTTCATTTAAGACTAGTTTTTTCTCGCGATTTAGACTTCTTGATTTGGGATTTTAAAAATCCCGTGAGAGATCAGATTTTCTGGGATAAAATACTTTATATCTTTATTATTATTTTATTATTATACTATATATAGCTCAATTACCACTCACTCACTCACTCACTGACTCATTGACATAATTGTTCTCCTAGAAAGAGATAGAAAATGATATAATAATGTATGGGAGATATGTTCAGAAGTGGGATTCGAGTAGGGAAAAATTATGACATTTCAGAAAAACAAGATGGCGGCCGACCTGACTTTTGTAACTTTTTTGTTTTCCAACCGATTTTGTTTAAACTTGCAGTTATTTTAGATATTAGCAAACGATTTTTAGAAAAAGTGAAAAAAATTGGAAAAACAAGATGGCGGCCGAGATTTTCAAAAAATTTCCTCCTGTAAAATTTTGTATGAAACTTTTTTTTTTCACTAATACTTTCGTATAGAAGACAAGAAATCATTTTGAGAAAAACATGGAGAGAGCTGATGATTGAGGATTTCGGAGACGGGTGAAGGGCACGCTCGAGGTATTGAAGATAGGTGGGAGGTGCTCGACCAAATGTCATTCGAAACCTCATCCAATTGCCAAAAATTTGATTTTTTTTTTAAAATTCCGAAAAAAAGATGGCCGCCATACAAATTTCATCGGCGTCCATCTCGGAGGGTATGACAGATGGAAGAGTGGTTTCTTGGCAAGAGATGATCATGGTCCGAAGGTCTACTCGATGGATGGAAAAAAAATTCAAAATGGCGGAATTTTTTTTTTCATACAAAAATTTTTATTATTCAAAATGGCGATTATAGACCTCGAGAGCTGCTTTAGCAGCTCGAGCAGCGAGCAAAATACTAGTTATATTATACTATATATAGCTCAATTACCACTGACTCACTGACTCACTCATTGACATAATTGTTCTCCTAGAAAGAGATAGAAAATGATATAATAATGTATTGGAGATATGTTCAGAAGTGGGATTCGACTAGGGAAAAATTATGACATTTCAGAAAAACAAGATGGCGGCCGACCTGACTTTTGTAACTTTTTTGTTTTCCAACCGATTTTGTTACAACTTGCAACAATTGAAGATATTAGCAAACGATTTTTAGAAAAAGTGTAAAAAATTGAAAAAACAAGATGGCGGCCGAGATTTTCAAAAAATTTCCTCCTGTAAAATTTTGTATTAAACTTTTTTTTTTCACATATGGTTTCATATAGAAGACAAAGATTCCTTTAGGGCAACATATGGAGGGAGCTGATGATTGAGGATTTCGGAGACGGGTGAAGGGCACGCTCAAGGTATCGAAGATAGGTGGGAGGTGCTCGACCAAATGTCATTCGAAACTTCATCCAATTGCCAAAAATTTGAAAAAAAATTTAGAATTGTGAAAAAAAGATGGCCGCCATACAAATTTCATCGGCGTCCATCTCGGAGGGTATGAAAGATGGAAGAGTGGTTTCTTGGCAAGAGATGATCAGGGTCCGAAGGTCTACTCGATGGATGGAAAAAAAATTCAAAATGGCGGAATTTATTTTTTCATACAAAAATTTTTATTATTCAAAATGGCCATTATAGACCTCGAGAGCTGCTTTAGCAGCTCGAGCAGCGAGCAAAATACTAGTTATACTATATATAGCTCAATTACCACTCACTCACTGATTGACATAATTGTTCTCCTAGAAAGAGATAGAAAATGATATAATAATGTATGGGAGATATGTTCAGAAGTGGGATTCGACTAGGGAAAAATTATGACATTTCAGAAAAACAAGATGGCGGCCGACCTGACTTTTGTAACTTTTTTGTTTTCCAACCGATTTTGTTACAACTTGCAACAATTGAAGATATTAGTAAACGGTTTTTAGAAAAAGTGAAAAAAATTTGAAAAACAAGATGGCGGCCGAGATTTTCAAAAAATTCCCTCCTGTAAAATTTTGTATGAAACTTTTTTTTTTCACTTGTGGTTTCATATAGAAGACAAAGATTCCTTTAGGGCAACATATGGAGGGAGCTGATGATTGAGGATTTCGGAGACGGGTGAAGGGCACGCTTAGGGTATTGAAGATAGGTGGGAGGTGCTCGAGCAAATGTCATTCGAAACCTCATCCAATTGCCAAAAATTTGAAATTTTTTTTAAAATTCCGAAAAAAAGATGGCCGCCATACAAATTTCATCCGCGTCCATCTCGGAGGGTATGAAAGATGGAAGAGTGGTTTCTTGGCAAGAGATGATCAGGATCCGAAGGTCTACTCGATGGATTGAAAAAAAATTCAAAATGGCGGAATTTATTTTTGTATGACTTTTTTTAAATTGTTCAAAATGGCCATTATAGACCTCGAGAGCTGCTTTAGCAGCTCGAGCAGCGAGCAAAATACTAGTTATACTATATATAGCTCAATTACCACTCACTGACTGACTGACTCATTGACATAATTGTTCTCCTAGAAAGAGACAGAAAATGATATTATAATGTATGGGAGATATGTTCAGAAGTGGGATTCGAGTAGGGAAAAATTATGACATTTCAGAAAAACAAGATGGCGGCCGACCTGACTTTTGTAACTTTTTTGTTTTCCAACCGATTTTGTTACAACTTGCAACTATTGAAGATATTAGCAAACGATTTTTAGAAAAAGTGTAAAAAATTGAAAAAACAAGATGGCCGCCGAGATTTTCAAAAAAATTTCTCCTGTAAAATTTTGTATGAAACTTTTTTTTTTCACTTATGGTTTCATATAGAAGACAAAGATTTCTTTAGGGCAACATATGGAGGGAGCTGATGATTGAGGATTTCGGAGACGGGTGAAGGGCACGCTCAAGGTATTGAAGATAGGTGGGAGGTGCTCGACCAAATGTCATTCGAAACCTCATCCAATTGCCAAAAATTTGAAATTTTTTTTAAAATTCCGAAAAAAAGATGGCCGCCATACAAATTTCATCCGCGTCCATCTCGGAGGGTATGAAAGATGGAAGAGTGGTTTCTTGGCAAAAGATGATCAGGATCCAAAGGTCTATTCGATGACTTGAAAAAAAATTCAAAATGGCGGAATTTATTTTTTCATACAAAATTTTTTTTTATTCAAAATGGCGATTATAGACCTCGAGAGCTGCTTTAGCAGCTCGAGCAGCGAGCAAAATACTAGTTATTATACTATATATAGCTCAATTACCACTGACTCACTCACTCACTCACTGACTGACTCATTGACATAATTGTTCTCCTAGAAAGAGACAGAAAATGATATAATAATGTATGGGAGATATGTTCAGAAGTGGGATTCGAGTAGGGAAAAATTATGACATTTCAGAAAAACAAGATGGCGGCCGACGTGACTTTTGTAACTTTTTTGTTTTCCAACCGATTTTGTTTAAACTTGCAGCTCTTGTAGATGTTAGTAAACGATTTTTAGAAAATGTAAAAAAAATTGGAAAAACAAAATGGCGGCCGAGATTTTCAAAAAATTCCCTCCTGTAAAATTTTGTATGAAACTTTTTTTTTTCACTTATGGTTTCATATAGAAGACAATGATTCCTTTAGGGCAACATATGGAGGGAGCTGATGATTGAGGATTTCGGAGACGGGTGAAGGGCACGCTCAAGGTATTGAAGATAGGTGGGAGGTGCTCGACCAAATGTCATTCGAAACCTCATCCAATTGCCAAAAATTTGAAAAAAAATTCAAAATTCCGAAAAAAAGATGGCCGCCATACAAATTTAATCCGCGTCCAGCTCGGAGGGCATGAAAGATGGAAGAATGGTTTCTTAGCAACAGATGATCAGGGTCCGAAGGTCTACTCGATGGATGGAAAAAAAATTCAAAATGGCGGTTTTTTTTTTTCATAGAAAATGTACCTATGACTTTTTTAAAATTGTTCAAAATGGCCATTATAGACCTCGAGAGCTGCTTTAGCAGCTCGAGCCGCGAGCAAAATACTAGTTATTATACTATATATAGCTCAATTACCACTCACTCACTCACTCACTGACTGACTCATTGACATAATTGTTCTCCTAGAAAGAGACAGAAAATGATATAATAATGTACGGGAGATATGTTCAGAAGTGGGATTCGAGTAGGGAAAAATTATGACATTTCAGAAAAACAAGATGGCGGCCGACCTGACTTTTGTAACTTTTTTGTTTTCCAACCGATTTTGTTTAAACTTGCAGTTATTTTAGATATTAGCAAACGATTTTTAGAAAAAGTGAAAAAAATTGGAAAAACAAGATGGCGGCTGAGACATTCAAAAAATTTCCTCCTGTAAAATTTTGTATGAAACTTTTTTTTTTCACTTATGGATTCATACAGAAGACAAAGATTCCTTTAGGGCAACACATGGAGGGAGCTGATGATTGAGGATTTCGGAGACGGGTGAAGGGCACGCTCGAGGTATTGAAGATAGGTGGGAGGTGCTCGACCAAATGTCATTCGAAACCTCATCCAATTGCCAAAAATTTAAAAAAAAATTTAAAATTCCGAAAAAAAGATGGCCGCCATACAAATTTCATCCGCGTCCATCTCGGAGGGTATGACAGATGGAAGAGTGGTTTCTTGGCAAAAGATGATCAGGATCCAAAGGTCTATTCGATGATTTGAAAAAAAATTCAAAATGGCGGAATTTATTTTTTCATACAAAAATTTTTATTATTCAAAATGGCCATTATAGACCTCGAGAGCTGCTTTAGCAGCTCGAGCAGCGAGCAAAATACTAGTTATACTATATATAGCTCAATTACCACTCACTGACTGACTGACTCATTGACATAATTGTTCTCCTAGAAAGAGACAGAAAATGATATAATAATGTATGGGAGATATGTTCAGAAGTGGGATTCGAGTAGGGAAAAATTATGACATTTCAGAAAAACAAGATGGCGGCCGACGTGACTTTTGTAACTTTTTTGTTTTCCAACCGATTTTGTTTAAACTTGCAGCTCTTGTAGATGTTAGTAAACGATTTTTAGAAAATGTAAAAAAAATTGGAAAAACAAGATGGCGGCCGAGATTTTCAAAAAATTCCCTCCTGTAAAATTTTGTATGAAACTTTTTTTTTTCACTTATGGTTTCATATAGAAGACGAAAATTCATTTGGAGGAAAACATGGAGAGAGCTGATGATTGAGGATTTCGGAGACGGGTGAAGGGCACGCTCAAGGTATTGAAGATAGGTGGGAGGTGCTCGAGCAAATGTCATTCGAAACCTCATCCAATTGCCAAAAATTTGAATTTTTTTTTAAAATTCCGAAAAAAAGATGGCCGCCATACAAATTTCATCGGCGTCCATCTCGGAGGGTATGAAAGATGGAAGAGTGGTTTCTTGGCAAGAGATGATCATGATCCGAAGGTCTATTTGATGACTTGAAAAAAAATTCAAAATGGCGGAATTTATTTTTTCATACAAAATTTTTTATTATTCAAAATGGCCATTATAGACCTCGAGAGCTGCTTTAGCAGCTCGAGCAGCGAGCAAAATACTAGTTATTATACTATATATAGCTCAATTACCACTCACTCACTCACTGATTGACATAATTGTTCTCCTAGAAAGAGATAGAAAATGATATAATAATGTATGGGAGATATGTTCAGAAGTGGGATTCGAGTAAGGAAAAATTATGACATTTCAGAAAAACAAGATGGCGGCCGACCTGACTTTTGTAACTTTTTTGTTTTCCAACCGATTTTGTTTAAACTTGCAGTTGTTTTAGATATTAGCAAACGATTTTTAGGAAAAGTGTAAAAAATTGAAAAAACAAGATGGCGGCCGAGATTTTCAAAAAATTCCCTCCTGTAAAATTTTGTATGAAACTTTTTTTTTTTACTTATGGTTTCATATAGAAGACCAAGATTTCTTAAGGGCAATATATGGAGGGAGCTGATGATTGAGGATTTCGGAGACGGGTGAAGGGCACGCTCAAGGTATTGAAGATAGATGGGAGGTGCACGAGCAAATGTCATTCGAAACCTCATCCAATTGCCAAAAATTTGGAAAAAAATTTAAAATTCCGAAAAAAAGATGGCCGCCATACAAATTTCGTCGGCGTCCATCTCGGAGGGTATGAAAGATGGAAGAGTGGTTTCTTGGCAAGAGATGATCAGGATCCGAAGGTCTACTCGATGGATGGAAAAAAAATTCAAAATGGCGGAATTTTTTTTTTCATACAAAATTTTTTATTATTCAAAATGGACATTATAGACCTCGAGAGCTGCTTTAGCAGCTCGAGCAGCGAGCAAAATACTAGTTATACTATATATAGCTCAATTACCACTGACTCACTGACTCACTCATTGACATAATTGTTCTCCTAGAAAGAGATAGAAAATGATATAATAATGTATTGGAGATATGTTCAGAAGTGGGATTCGACTAGGGAAAAATTATGACATTTCAGAAAAACAAGATGGCGGCCGACCTGACTTTTGTATCTTTTTTGTTTTCCAACCGATTTTGTTTAAACTTGCAGTTATTTTAGATATTAGCAAACGATTTTTAGAAAAAGTGTAAAAAATTGAAAAAACAAGATGGCGGCCGAGATTTTCAAAAAATTTCCTCCTGTAAAATTTTGTATGAAACTTTTTTTTTTCACTAATACTTTCGTACAGAAGACAAAGATTCCTTTAGGGCAACACATGGAGGGAGCTGATGATTGAGGATTTCGGAGACGGGTGAAGGGCACGCTCAAGGTATTGAAGATAGGTGGGAGGTGCTCGACCAAATGTCATTCGAAACCTCATCCAATTGCCAAAAATTTGATTTTTTTTTTTAAATTCCGAAAAAAAGATGGCCGCCATACAAATTTCATCCGCGTCCATCTCGGAGGGTATGAAAGATGGAAGAGTGGTTTCTTGGCAAGAGATGATCAAGATCCGAAGGTCTACTCGATGGGTGGAAAAAAAATTCAAAATGGCGGAATTTATTTTTGTATGACTTTTATTTAAATTGTTCAAAATGGCCATTATAGACCTCGAGAGCTGCTTTAGCAGCTCGAGCAGCGAGCAAAATACTAGTTATACTATATATAGCTCAATTACCACTGACTCACTGACTCACTCATTGACATAATTGTTCTCCTAGAAAGAGATAGAAAATGATATAATAATGTATTGGAGATATGTTCAGAAGTGGGATTCGACTAGGGAAAAATTATGACATTTCAGAAAAACAAGATGGCGGCCGACCTGACTTTTGTAACTTTTTTGTTTTCCAACCGATTTTGTTACAACTTGCAACAATTGAAGATGTTAGTAAACGATTTTTAGAAAAAGTGAAAAAAATTGGAAAAACAAGATGGCGGCCGAGATTTTCAAAAAATTTCCTCCTGTAAAATTTTGTATGAAACTTTTTTTTTTCACTTATGGTTTCATATAGAAGACAAAGATTTCTTTAGGGCAACATATGGACGGAGCTGATGATTGAGGATTTCGGAGACGGGTGAAGGGCACGCTCAAGGTATTGAAGATAGGTGGGAGGTGCTCGACCAAATGTCATTCGAAACCTCGTCCAATTGCCAAAAATTTGAAAAAAAATTTAAAATTCCGAAAAAAAGATGGCCGCCATACAAATTTCATCAGCGTCCATCTCGGAGGGTATGAAAGATGGAAGAGTGGTTTCTTGGCAAGACATGATCAGGATCCGAAGGTCTACTCGATGGATTGAAAAAAAATTCAAAATGGCGGATTTTTTTTTTTCATACAAAATTTTTTATTATTCAAAATGGCCATTATAGACCTCGAGAGCTGCTTTAGCAGCTCGAGCAGCGAGCAAAATACTAGTTATTATACTATATATAGCTCGATTACCACTGACTCACTCACTCACTGACTGACTCATTGACATAATTGTTCTCCTAGAAAGAGACAGAAAATGATATAATAATTTATGGGAGATATGTTCAGAAGTGGGATTCGAGTAGGGAAAAATTATGACATTTCAGAAAAACAAGATGGCGGCCGACCTGACTTTTGTAACTTTTTTGTTTTCCAACCGATTTTGTTTAAACTTGCAGTTATTTTAGATATTAGCAAACGATTTTTAGAAAAAGTGAAAAAAATTGGAAAAACAAGATGGCGGCCGAGATTTTCAAAAAATTTCCTCCTGTAAAATTTTGTATGAATTTTTTTTTTTTCACTAATACTTTCGTACAGAAGACAAAGATTCCTTTAGGGCACCACATGGAGGGAGCTGATGATTGAGGATTTCGGAGACGGGTGAAGGGCACGCTCAAGGTATTGAAGATAGGTGGGAGGTGCTCGACCAAATGTCATTCGAAACCCCATCCAATTGCCAAAAATTTGAAAAAAAATTCAAAATTCCAAAAAAAAGATGGCCGCCATACAAATTTCATCAGCGTCCATCTCGGAGGGTATGAAAGATGGAAGAGTGGTTTCTTGGCAAAAGATGATCAGGATCCAAAGGTCTATTCGATGACTTGAAAAAAAATTCAAAATGGCGGAATTTATTTTTGCATACAAAATTTTTTATTATTCAAAATGGCGATTATAGACCTCGAGAGCTGCTTTAGCAGCTCGAGCAGCGAGCAAAATACTAGTTATTATACTATATATAGCTCAATTACCACTCACTCACTCACTCACTGACTCATTGACATAATTGTTCTCCTAGAAAGAGATAGAAAATGATATAATAATGTATGGGAGATATGTTCAGAAGTGGGATTCGAGTAGGGAAAAATTATGACATTTCAGAAAAACAAGATGGCGGCCGACCTGACTTTTGTAATTTTTTGTTTTCCAACCGATTTTGTTTAAACTTGCAGTTATTTTAGATATTAGCAAACGATTTTTAGAAAAAGTGAAAAAAAATTGGAAAAACAAGATGGCGGCCGAGATTTTCAAAAAATTTCCTCCTGTAAAATTTTGTATGAAACTTTTTTTTTTCAATCACGGTTTCATATAGAAGACAAAGATTCCTTTAGGGCAACATATGGAGGGAGCTGATGATTGAGGATTTCGGAGACGGGTGAAGGGCACGCTTAGGGTATTGAAGATAGGTGGGAGGTGCTCGACCGAATGTCATTCGAAACCTCATCCAATTGCCAAAAATTTGAATTTTTTTTTTAAATTCCGAAAAAAAGATGGCCGCCATACAAATTTCATCCGCGTCCATCTCGGAGGGTATGAAAGATGGAAGAGTGGTTTCTTGGCAAGAGATGATCAGGATCCGAAGGTCTACTCGATGGATTGAAAAAAAATTCAAAATGGCGGAATTTTTTTTTTTCATACAAAATTTTTTATTATTCAAAATGGCGATTATAGACCTCGAGAGCTGCTTTAGCAGCTCGAGCAGTGAGCAAAATACTAGTTATATTTATATAATGATAAATTATATTTATATATTATATTTATATAATAATAAATCCGTCTTCAGGATACTGGCAAGTTTCATATCAGATACTTTCGCCAAAATCAAGTAATAAGGTGGGCCGTAAAAAGGCCGTAACAGACAGACACTTTTGTATCGTACTATAGTATGTATGGATGGATGTTTCGGTGTTTGTAACTTTCACGGCAATGACTGAATCGATTTTGGCTATAATTCGAATAAGCTACATCTTATACTATACAGGATTATACTATACCAGAACGCTAGCAAAAAATTAGCGTTATTGTTATACTACCTAAACACAATCCAATACCAATAACCATTTGCCTCCATTTGTAGTTTTAGTGATTTCGTATTTTTCAAACCCGCGATGTATATAGCTTGCAAAACTCGGGTCAATGCCCCACCTACGTCGCGGCATTGACTTACGCAGCGTTCGTTGACCTCTAGCGTCAGTCAGATGTTTTATTTGCAATATATCGTAAATTTTTACAAAATCATAGGATTTTTTATATTTTTTTCGGTTTTTTTTTGTGGTATTATATCAGTAGGTACTATCACCTGTCTTCGTTTTGCCAGCGTTCTTGTTACATCCTGTATATGCATAGGCTACTTTTTATCCCGGAAAATTTAAGAGTTCCCACAGGATTTTTAAACGCCTAAATCCACGCGTACGAAGTCGCGGGCATCAGCTAGTCTCGTTTATAATATTAGTATGAATCATGTGAACAATAATATAAATATTAAAACTCTTATGTACTTGGTACCAATGTAGGAAGATAAAATTTATTTAATTTTAAATTTAAGTCTCACCGAAATATGAAGTGGCGTGCGTATTCAAATATAATAATACAAATAATAATAAATAATATAAAAAACCGACTTCCAAAACGACTACAAAGTAAAAAATAACTTGTTTCTACACGTGTATTGTATGTTGAAGTCGGGCGAGCTTTACGCTTTGATGGCAATCGCAAATCGTAATGGCACCGATTCCGTTGTCTTTCTCTAAACTAAATTTAGAGTATCTGCATCCTTTTCTTTTTAACAATGCTAAAAAGGGACAGAACATGAACTTTACATTTAAAGACTCTAAATTTTAGTGCACGCTACAAATTTAAACAGAAGGCTCGCGACTGCGCGCTAAAATCACGGGTTTTACCATCTAAAAATTAAATTTAAAACTGTCAAACTGCGACTGTCCTTTTCATATTACATTAGTAAGAAGAGGATGCGAATACTCTAAAATTAGGTTGAGCTCAGAATCAGTACCAATTGTCGACACAGGTATAACTTAGCTTAGGGAATATGGACAGTTGGTTTCTGTATACCTAATTAAGTATAATATTATGAGAATGTATATTATAATATATGCAGAAGATACTTATACCTAAGTTTCTTTGAACAATAAATAATTTATTTATTTTAATTGTTTAGTATCGATCTTATTGGTAGGCAGCACCTTTATGCCTCTATGAAACGCAAGCCACTATGTGTATAGTCCGCGACAGGTTGAGATGGCAATCGGGGTTAGAACGCCCCGCACACCCGCACAGCCCTCGTGCTAACCCGGTGCGGGCGAACGCGGATGACCTGCAGGTGTGTATCATACCCCGATTGCCATCTCGACCTGTCGCGTAGGTATGTACTTTAGATTTATAAGTGTAAAGAAATGTGTAGTTAATAAGATATTGACAATTGTACTGATTTATAAATAAAGATATTTTGAAATACCTAAATTATGTTTTTTCTTTCGTACCTACTCATAAGGTCTGGTTGGCAGTTTCTCTACGTGATCAAATCAGAATTGAGGAGATCCGTTGGAGAAAGAACCAGAATAACCGACATAGCTCAACGAGTTGCGAATCTGACACCCCCATTATTTTTTAATTTTTTAATGTTTTTATGGGCATACAATGAATTTTCAAAAATATTGATTATGCACGAATCTATAACATTTAAAATTAAGTTTGGTTAGTATTCAAATTGCTTGGAACTCGCTACTAATAAACTCCCCTTAACATCTTTTGTCGGTTACTATGCGTTTTGCTATTAATCTTATCAAACTGACAAGAAATTAAAAAAAAAAAACAATATTTTTTAATGATTTGTAGTCGTTAATAATCGATTATGAATTATACTTAAATAGGTAGGTACCTTCTTATTCAGATTAGATTCAATATTTTCTCAGTTAGAGTTTTAAAACTCGATAATAGTACTTTTATTTTTTGCTGCATAAAAATGAGAAAATCCATTTTAAATATTTTTATTTTAATAAGCTTCGTTTCGTGTGATCATAATTATAATTGTGATTATAAATTCGGTAGGTAAAATTGGCATCGATCAGCTGATACAAGTCTCTCTCTATATCTGAATCTTTTTTTTTAAACAAAACGTGTAATCAGAACGCTAGCAAAAACGAAGACTGATATGATTACTGATATGATAACACCAAAGGAAACGCGAAAAAATCCAAAAAAACCTATAATTGTGTAAAAGTTTACGATATATTAAACATCTGACTGACGCTAAAGGTCAACGAACGGTGCGTAAGTAGGCCACTCAGAGTCAATCCCACGTCGTAGGCGCCCATTGACCCGAGTTTTGCGTTTTATATAGATATTGCGGGTTTGAAAATTACTAAATCACTAAAACTACAAAATGAGGCAAATGGTTATTGGTATTGGATTGGTTTTAGATCCTACTTATAACAATAACGCTTTTGCTAGCGTTTTTTTAAACACATTTTGGTTTCTACACCCCTTTGGTTTCTACACGGCATCGTACCGGAACGCTAAATCTCATGGCCGCACCGCTATGCTGGAAGGGTGGTAACTAGCCACGGCCGAATCCTCCACCAGAGATTTAAAAAAAATATTAAATTCCAAATCTCTGCCGGGAATCGAACCTGTGACCTCCCACTAATAAGACCACAGCGCTTACCACTGCGCCAGGGAGGCCGCAAAAATTACATTTACAAGACTTCGTCTGTTATAAGTCCCGCATTGCTATTGTACCAAGTCTCATTGACATCGAAATGACGTCATTTTGACGTCAGCCGAAATAAAAATATAGACCGTACCTAACCATCAGCTCGAAACTTCTGTCTAGACGTCACTAAAATGGCGGCCACGCATATTAGCAATTTGCGGGACTTATACAAGACTAGCTTATGCCCGCGACTTCGTCCGCGTGGAATTAGGTTTTTAAAAATCCCGTGGGAACTCTTTGATTTTCCGGGATAAAAAGTAGCCTATGTCACTCTCCAGGTCTTTATCTATACCCATGCAAAAAATCACGTCAATCCGTTGCACCGTTGCGACGTGATTGAAGGACAAACCAACAAACAAACACTTTTCAGGAGATCCGTCCTGGAAGTATTCTGAAGTATTTCATGATAAAGACCATAGTATTGCTCACGGAACCAAGCTAAAACATATTTTTTTAACGGTAAGTGTAAAAAGTTCACTAGTCACTAGTCAGTACCTATAAAAAAACCGGCCAAGTGCGAGTCAGGCTCGCACAATGAGGGTTCCGTACTACAGTCGTATTTTTTCGACATTTTGCAGGATAATTCAACAACTATGATGCATAAAAATAAATAAAAATCTGTTTTAGAATGTACAGATGAAGACCTTTCATATGATACCCCACTTGATATAGTTATCTTACATCGAAAGTTGAAAATACTAATTATTAGTTCATGACCAGAATTTTTTTTTGTGTGATTTAACTACAAATTCACGGTTTTCAGATTTTTCCCCTAATGTCAGCTATAAGACCCACCTACCTGCCAAATTTCATAATTCTAGGTCAACGGGAAGTACCCTGTAGGTTTCTTGACAGACCGACAGACAGACAGACAACAAAGTGATCCTATAAGGGTTCTGTTTTTCCTTTTGAGGTACGGAACCCTAAAAATACCTACTTATCATCATCATGATCAACCCATCGCCGGTCCACTACTGAGCACGGGTCTCCTCTCAGAATGAGAAGGCCTTAGTCTGCCACGCTCAGCCTCGGATTCAAATCGGACATAACATGACGTAGATATGTCAAAAATGTCCACGAATAGCTTGGATTTCGATCAGAGATCGGATTAGTGCGTAAACAATATCCGAGTTCGGTCCGAGTTTCTTATACCCGTATTTTCACGGACTTGAAACAGATGAGTGCGTAACCACTCTTAGGGCGGTTTCAGACTAGCGTAGTTTTTTGCGCGTATACGGTCGTTTCAGCATACGCGCTTACACGTGCGCTACATACGCGCTTCAAAAAACCGGACGCGCGTATACGGGCATATTTCGGCGTGTACGCTCGAACCGGTGGTGTTGCGGGGAGGTGTCTCTCGCGGCTCGCGCTTATACGAGCTTAGAAGCGTGTCAACGCTCGTACGAGTTGAGCGTGTGCCAAAAGACGCGCCTATACGCGCCTACATGCGCTTCCAAAAACGAGCTTATACGCGCTACTCTGAAGGCGGTTACGCACTCATTCGATCCGAATCCGTGAAAATACGTTCCTTTTTGTTTTGTATGGGAGCTAATGAGATATATGTCATAGATAATAATCGCTGGTATTCTCACGGACGACGATTAGAACTCGGATGACGAAAGTGCAGTGCGTAATCGCCGCTATAAATTCCGCGTGGACGCCAGTACTAGACTCAAGTTTCGGGCTGATGGTTTTGCATCTGAACATATTTTCGATGTTAATGAGACATGGTTCCAGCACAATAGCAATTTTCGGCACTTATATACGATGTTTTTATGAATTTTCAGGAAAGTCGAAAGATCATAAGCTTCGTTTGCTTGAACTTGACTACAGTCGAGCGGAACACGACGAAAGTGGGGTTCGCGAGCGTATTCAAACGAATCTCCATAGAGTTTGAGGAACCCTACAACTATGACGTCACAGCTCATGTACTGGCGATGCACCATGGCTACTAAATACTTAACAAATTGCAATGTAAAATAAAACAATATACTCATATGTTCAGTAGTAGCTTATTTTATTTATTTATTACGTAGTCGAAATTCCACAGATACGTACGTACGAAGCAATTTGCCTCCTTAGTTCTGATTCGTTAGAACACGCCAGTTTTCCCCTCCAATTATAACATGGGTACCTACCTTCAAGACAAGAGTGAATAGGCAAGCAAGCGCGCTCAAAGAACTTCCATGATAACCACCGTAGATAGAATAATAGGTAGATGTAAGTACTGTGTAACCGCGTATGAGATAGCGATAGCACGACGTAACGATGAATAACGACAATTATTACCATTGTTTAGTAGTCAATATTTGTATTAAACGTTTTTTGTGTGAAAACAAGTAAATAACTCATGACAAATATAATTACGCCACGAATTCTCAAAGTTTGTTTTGCAACTTCTTGTATGTAAGTTGTATGTATTCTTGAAAAAAACCTTACACGATAAGGGACAAAAAATAGGTTTGCTGCGTCTCTGTTTATTACATTTGTAACTTTATCTGTGCTCTCTTTTTAGTGCGAATGAGAAAGGAAACGTTCCTGCATCTACCTTTATTACTCTATCTACGTAGTACACCTCTGTCCGGATTAGGTCTGTGGCACAGACCATTAGACCAATAACAGTCTGTGGTACTAGTAATGTAGTAGATAATCTATGCCATAGATGATCTATCCTGTGGTATTTTCTGTTTGTGGCTCACAGAACAGAACACAGTACACACTACCTATATAGTGAACTATGGTGTGCATCTGCATCAAAGAGTATAAATAATCACTACGTTATGTGTCTCTACTATATTCTTTGTATATGTGGTTATGTGCATAACTGTCATAACTATAAGTCTGCTCCGTGCTCTAAGTGCATAACAGTGCATAATGAAATTTTCTTAATTTTATATTGATTTTTCAATTTTATTTATTAGTAGGTCATTAGTATAGATTGGTATAGATATAGATCATTTATTTATTTGCTGGATTTTATTGATTTATATTGATTATTGAATATTGAATTTTATTGAGAATTATTTGAGTTTGTATGTTGTGGATGTGGATTTAATCTTTTGTTGATATGAAGATGTGGGGAGTAAATGTATTCTATGATGTGGATTGTGGGATTGTGGTTGTGGCCGGCAGGCATTAGTCACCAGTGTTGAAATTATTGTTATGTGCTTGAAAGGTAACTACCTACTATTCAGTGTTCACATTCACCACATATCTATATACTAGCTGATGCCCGCGACTTCGTCGTCGTCGTCCAGTAGTTTTTGCGTGATTGATTAACAAACATCCAAACATCCACACTTTCACATTTATAATATTAGGATACTAGCTTATGCTCGCGACTTCGTCCGCGTGGACTACACAAATTTCAAACCCCTATTTCACCTCCTTATGGGTTGAATTTTCAAAAATCCTTTCTTAGCCGATGCCTACATTATAATAGCTATCTGCATGCCAAATTTCAGCCCGATCCGTCCAGTAGTTTGAGCTGTGTGATAGATCAGTCAGTCACCTTTTCCTTTTATATATTTAAGATTCCATGATGGAGAGACAAAACCACGAGTCAACATGTGATGCAATCTACCTCATTAAACCCAAGGAAGAATTGCCAGACGACCTGGTGCATACCGATAACTGTGAGGATGACACGGACGTTATTATACCCAAGGAAGAGCTATCCAACACTAGTCTACACCTAGATGATGATCTGAGTGAACAGAAAGTGGACATAGGCATGCCCATCAAGACAGAACTGATTTTAAGTGACAGCATCGCTCAACTACGAAGACAGTATGAGTTATCTGAACATGGAAGAGTATCCAAGGATATGTGTATAGAGATAGAGATTAAAGTAAGTTATCTACATAATAAACCAGTCGAAGACTTTGTAAATGATAAAAAAGCTTGGATTTGACTCACTCCAGCAATGCACGGGGCTGCAATGGCTTGTATGGTATAATAACATTATAAATTGTAAAATTAAAAAGAGCAACCACCATTTTTTTTGCTGGTTGTTCTCGGTAGAAACGGCACTCCGAACTAGTGGTAAATTAAAACTACCCGACTATTTGAAAGCGCTTGTAAAAAGTCTACTTGAATAAAAACATATTCTAATATTAATCCATTTTTAGCTCAAAAGGAAAAAAGGAACCCTTGTAGGATCACTTAAGGTATGATTCCGAACCACGTTGCACACAGCAGCGCTGCCGCAACAGTGCTGTCACCAGCTGTCCTGTCGTGGCACTACTGGTCCCCATACAATCATACCTTTAGAGTGAAGAAGAAGGATCACTTTGTTGTCTGTCTGCCTGTCTGTCATGTCTGTCAAGAAAACCTATTTGGAACTTCCCGTTGACCTAAAATCATGAAAGGTAGGCAAGTCTTGTAGCACAAGTAAAAGAATAAATCCGAAAACTGTGAATTTGTGGTTCATTATCATCATGATTAACCCATCGCCGGCTCACTACAGGTCTCCTCTCAGAGTGAGAAGGGTTTTGACCACAGTCTACCACGCTGGCCATGTGCGGATTGGTAGACTTCACACACCTTTGAGAACATTATGGAGAACTGTCAGGCATGCATGTTTCCTCACAATGTTTTCCTTCACCGTTAAAGTAAGTGATAAAACGCACATAACTCCGAAAAATTAGAAATGCGCTGCCCGGGATCGAACCCCCGACCTCCTATGAAGGCGGACGTCCTAACCACTAGGCTATCACAGCTATCTGCCATAAAACACTCAAATAAGTAAGTCTAAATATATAAAAGGAAAAAGTGACTGACTGACTGATCTATCAACGTATAGCTCAAACTACTGGACGGATCGGGCTGAAATTTGGCATGCAGATAGCTATTATGACGTAGACCTCCGCCAAGAAAGGATTTTTGAAAATTCAACCTATAAGGGGGTGAAATAGGGGTTTGAAATTTGTGTAGTCCACGCGGATGAAGTCGCGAGCATAAGCTAGTCCTAAATAAGTTGTTCTTCAAATAAAGTATTGTTTATTCTAGGTAGAGCCAAAATCTGAGGCTCATGACTGTATGCCGACACATGGTGAGTATTGAGTCTTATCTATACATACTAATAAATAAAGTTGATGTGTCTGTCTGTAATTTCAAAATAACTACCTCATATTAAGCTTATGTGGTTATTTGAAATGAATGACATGTTTTTAAAAATTGTCTGTCTGTCTATCTGTTTGAATGGACTAATCTTTGGAACGGCTGAACCTATTTTGACGAGACTTTCACAGACAAGTAGAAGAATAAACAAGAATACTTTTAAAGCGACTTTCAAAAAATGAGGGGTTATGTTTTTCTGCCTATGTACACCGAAATGTGATTTGCGTAATTTTTTTTAGGGTTTCGTACCTCAATAGAAATAAAAGGAACCCTTATAGAATCACTTTGTTGTCTGTCTGTCGTGTCTGCCAAAAACCTATAGAATACTTCCCGTTGACCCTAGAATCATGAAATTTGGCAGGTACCTAGGTTTTATGGCACACGTAAACAGAGAGATCCAAAAACCGTTAATTTGTGGTTGCATCACAATAAAAATATCAAAATGTGTTCATGAACAAAGTAATAATTAGTATTTTCAACTGTCAAAGTAAGATAACTATACCAAGTGGGGTATCATATGAAAGGGCTTTGCCTGTACATTCTAAAATAGATTTTTATTTATTTTTGTGCATAATTGTTTTTATTTATCGTGAAAAATGGGCGGGTCCCAAGGTGCTGGAATGGCGACCTCGCACCGGAAGACGCAGCGTTGGAAGACCCCCCACTAGGTGGACCGACGACATCAGACGAGTCGCAGGGAGCTGCTGGATCCAGGCGGCGCAAGACCGTGGCGTGTGGAAGACCCTACAAGAGACCTATGTCCAGCAATGGACGTCTATTGATTGATGATGATGATGATGATGATCGTGAAAAAGTCGAAAAAATACGACTGTAGTACGGAACCCTCAGTGCGGGAATTTCAAGCAAGTGGGAGAAAATTAAATTGATTGCTCTGTCGAGTAATTGTATTTTTTTATTCCAGCTGTTCCTTCGCTGAAAAAATGTACGCACAGCCAACATATTCGAGCTGGTGAGAAAAAGGATCTTCTCTCTTGCAATGTTTGCCAGAATCAATTGAAATACAAAAGTTTATTACTTCGCGAGACGAAAATTCGTACTGGTCAGAGGCCATTTTCATGTTATCTATGCCAGAAAAAATTCACAAGTAGAGATGATTTAAGAAATCACATAAGAACTCACTCTGGCGAGAAGAACCTCTCGTGTGACCAATGTCAAAAAAAATTCGCGCATAAAAAGAAGTTACGTGATCACATGAGAACACATGTTAGAGTGCAACCTATGACTTGTGACGTATGCCAGAAAAAATTCACACAGCAAGTTAGTTTCAAAAAGCATTTGAAGACACACATTGGTGTAAAACCGCACTGTTGTCACATATGCCAGAAGAGATTTACCCAAAAGGCGTATTTAACAAAGCATATGAAAACTCACACTGGCGAGAAAGAGTATCCTTGTAAATTATGCCAGAAAAAATTCACACAAAAGACTTATTTAGCAAAACACATGAAGACACACACAGGACAGAAACTTAATATTTCTTGTGATCTATGCCAGAAGAAATTAACGGATAAAAGTAGGTTAGTGGAGCACATGAGGACTCATACTGGAGAGCAGCCCTTTTCTTGTGATGTATGTGAGAAAAGGTTTACACAGAAAAGTAATTTAAAAGAGCACATGAAAACACACACTGGCGTGAAACCTTATTGTTGTGATCTATGCCAGAAGAAATTTTCTCGGAAAGGCAATTTGCAACAGCATAGGAGACTTCATACAGATGAGAAAACTAGCGTTTCTTAAGCTTATTTCACCCCATGGGATATAAATTATACTAGCTTATGCTTGTGACTTCATCCGCGTGGACTACACAAATTTTGAACCCCTATTTTACTATCTTAGGGGTTGAATTTTCAAAAATCCTTTCTTAGCGGATGCCTACATCATATCTATCTGCACGCCAAATTTCAGCCTAATCCGTCCAGTAGTTTGAGCTGTGCGTTGATAGATCAGTCAGTCAGTCAGTCAGTCAGTCACTTTTACATTTTATATATTTAGATTATAGTCTGGTCAAAATAGACATTCAAGGTTACAATAATTCGCATAGGGCTAAAAATTGGGGACTTTCACAATTCTATATTGGTGTTGCCAACATTCATACCAATTTTAAGCCCTATGCGAATGATGGCACCGATTTCGTTGTCTTTCTCTAAACCAAATTTAGAGTATCTGCATCCTTTTCTTTTTAACAATGCTAAAAAGGGACAGAACATGAACTTTACATTGAAAGATTCTAAATTTTAGTGCACGCTACAAATTTAAACAGTAGGCTCGCGACTGTGCGCTAAAGTCACGGATTTTACCATCTAAAATTTAAATTTAAAACTGTCAAACTGCGTCTGTCCTTTTCATATTACATTAGTAAGAAGGATGCGAATACTCTAAAATTAGGTTGTGCTCAGAATCAGTACCATTGTAACCTTAAATGTCTATTTTGACTGGACTATAATATAATTTATATCCTGTAGTGTGAAATAACCTTTATGCTTCTGTGAGTCTAGTCTAGAAGTAAATTGTAAAACTTTGTATAAATAAATGTATAAAATACAAGTGTTCAGTTTTTCATTGAATCCTCTCATTGTTGACTACAAGTTGTACTACGTGGCAGGAAATATTGTAGACCTTTAGAAAGAGATAGCGATTTCGTAGAGCGTTGTCTTGAACGTCACATAGGTATGAGTGACAGAGGCAACGCTCTACAAAGTCGAAATGTCTTTCTAAAGGTCGATGTACATATTTCCTGCCGGCTACTGTATATGGTTCATCATCATCATCATCAACCGATAGACGTCCACTACTGGACATAGGTCTCTTGTAGGGACTTCCACACGCCACGATCTTGCACCGCCTGAATCCAGCGGCTCCCTGCGACTCGTCTGATGTCGTCCGTCCACCTAGTTGGGTAAGTCTTCCAGCGCTGCGTCTTCCGGTGCGAGTTCGCCATTCCAGCACCCTGGGACCCCAACGTCTAGGTCCTCCAGCATTGCCTCCTTGGGTTCTATGAGGCAGTCAGCATCACATGTAGACTTGTGGTTTAATTCCATCTTTGAGTGCTGAGTATTACGTTTAACTCTTAGAATAACAACTCGTTTAATTCGTGTGCTTTTTCGGTAACATTAATTTTTTTATAGGTAAATAAGTAATAAACTTGTAATAAAGTAGCCACAAGTTCTTCCGTAGAAAGTATGCAATTTGATTTACCTACCTAATTAAATTAATTAATCTATAGTCACAAACCTAATAACAAATATTTTGAGAAGAACAATTAAATAAATCTCGAATTTAGCTCCAGTAGCAACATAAAATTCAGTTCACAGATCAATAACATTAATGATTCAGACAGACAGGACAGACAGATCAGCCCCCCAATTGTGTAAGAATAACCATTTCATGGCTATCGCAATCGTCAAGAAATTCTGCCCTTTGATTGGTTGAGTCGCTGTTTACATTTTTTCACAGCCAATCAAAGGGCAGAATTCTTGACGATTGCGATAGCCATGAAATGGTTATTCTTACACAATTGGGGGGCTGTTCTCATGCCCCATTTTAAGTCTGACTCTATGGGTCAACGTCTGTGGTCAACTCCGACAATAGTGTTCTGTGACTCCTTAGACTAAGAATCAAGGAGACTTGTCAGACGCGTAGGTATACCCGAAAGAGACAAAACTACAAAAGAAATCATACTTAAAGCGCCGTATTCACCATCCATCTTGCTGTACGTCCCGCCAAGGCCATGCACCAATGTATTCTGTGCCATGCACGATGCAAAAAGACCGTGAATAGGCTTGCTGTACAGCGATAATTATTATTAACTAGCTGATGCCCGCGACTTCATCCGCGTGAAATTAGGTTTTTAAAAATCCCGTGGGAACCCTTTGATTTTCCGGGATAAAAAGTAACCGATGTCCTTCCCCGGGATGCAAGCTATCGCTGTACCAAATTTCGTCAAAATCGGTAGAACGGATGGGCTGTGAAAGGCGAGCAGACAGACAGACAGACACACTTTCGCATTTATAATATTATTAGTATATATTATAAGTATTGATTAGTAATATTACTAATTAGTATTAGTAATATTAGTATTTTAGTATTAGTATAATTAGTATATTAGTAAATTAGTTAATTCGTAAATTAGTAATAGTAATAGGTATTAGTATATTAGTATGGATTGTTTGCTGGATGTGGGCGGCCTTGAGCGGACGTACAGCCGGGATGGATGGTGAATAAGACGCTTTACGTATGAAAGGTTGTTTCATAATTTGCGTTCGCTACAACTTTTACAGCCGATCACAAAGTAATGCACCATAAATGGCTTCTACACACCTTCCACTGTTGGCCATAGGACTTCCCTAAAGAGCGCCACAACACCCGGTCCTCAGCCTTCCTCATCCAGCCACTTCCCGCCAGTCTCTGTATATCGTCGGTCCATCGTGTCCAGCACGATCACACATTCCACACTACGCTTGCAAAAACGCGGTCTCCACTCAAGAACTTTCCGGCTCCAACGGCCATCGCCTCTACGACAGGCATGACCTGCCCACTGCCCCTTCAGCTTGCTAATAGTTTGGGCTATGTCAGTGACCTTGGTTCTCTTGCGGATCTCCTCATTTTATCTCTCACATAAATCTAAAATCTATATCTAATCGTTTTAACTCAATCTGAAGTCTGAGCAAAGCCAAAGTGCACTCTATAGAGCTCAGCCTAAGAATCGGGTCCTCAAGTTCAAAGAGTCTTTACTTGGTAGGCACCTCCAATATAAATTTATAACAGACAGTTTCTAAATCCCATCAATTTTTGTGGTCAGGTCCCATACAGCATCAGGATTGAGGAGTTCGAATCCAATTTTTTTATGGGCCAAAGTTGCAGTTTCTCCATCGATTAAACAGGCATTTTTTAAATCAGTTCAGAAATCTTGGAGATTGAAAAACACAACTTGTTTTATGAAAGTCGGTTAAAAAAAGTAGCCTTTGTAACTATTTGATTAATTCTCTACTTGTCTGTGAAAGTCCCATCAAAATAGGTTCAGCCGTTCCGAAGATTAGCCTGTTCAAATAGACAGACAAAAATTTTAAAAACGCGATTCAGTTATGGTACATTTCAAATAGCGATATGAGCGTACCCGAGGTAAGTCTACTAATAACGATTATTTCGAAATTACAGACAGTCACTTCAATTTTAATTATCAGTATAGATATTATTCAAAAGAGTAAGTTAATAGTACATTATTGCAAAGGCCGGGAAATAGGTAATTACAGGTCGAGTATGAGTTTGAAGGCCGAGCCGTTGGCAAGGACTTCACTAAATACGAGACGCATTAATTGCCATTTCCCGCCGAGGCATATATAGTGCTTTTCTCAAAAGGATGCAGGGAAATAAAACACACTTTTTAATAAATATTAAATTAAATTAATATTAAAAGTCAAGTTAATGCCGTTTTTAACATAAACTGTACATTTCAGCATGGAATAAATTGCCCGTAATGTAGATGGCTTTTTAGTTTTAGCAATCTCATTAAAATACGCCATAAATACTGTTTCGGAGAAAATGTTCACTTTTTTCTCGTTTTTCCAACTAATAAAATTTTGATATACTTTCATTATTTTTCTTTTGACTTCGCTGGAAGCAGATTTTCCATTGCCAATTTGGCTTCTGATCTTAAATCTGGTGGAGTACAATCAATCTCCATTTCACTCTCTGAACCATTGGAACTCATTTTAATCATTATTAAATTTATATTTTTAAGTAGGTATTTAAATAACAAATCAAGACGAATTTTCAGCTATGCCGCCAATCTTTTTTTATCATCTGTGCCGACAGGCAAACGCATTTATGACTATACAGCCACGTAAACGCAATGAGGCGGTTTCCAGGCAACGTTCGAGAAAATTTTCATAGATGGCCCTGAAAACTACCACCACAAATACCACAATAAACAAAAAAATCCTATACCTTTGTAAAAGTTTACGATATATTGCAAATAAAACATGTGACTGACGCTAGAAGTCAACGAACGTTTCGAGTAGGCCACTCGAAGTCAATACAACGTCGTAGGCGGGGCATTGACCCGAGTTTTGCACGCTATACATTGCGGGTTTGAAAAATACTAAATCACTAAAACTACAAAATGAGGCAAATGGTTATTGGTATCGGATTGTGTTTAGGTAGTATAACAATAACGCTAAGTTTTTGCTGGCGTTCTGGTTACACCCTGGATACAATGTGAAATGTCTCACATATAAGAGACAAGTTCTTATATGCATTGGGTCATCTGTCCAGTGTGTATATTCAAGTGCCGCGTTAAAGCACTTTTATGAGTAACGGTTGGTCCGTGAAAAGCTAGCAGACAGACAGACACACTTTCTCATTTATAATATTAAGTATGGATTTTTTTTACATAGATCACAACTAAGTACAGTACACGGCAGAAAATAATATACATCATTGTAGCCTTTAGAATGACCTTTCGGTTTTGTAGAGCGTTGTCTCTGTCGCTCATACTTATATGACGTTTTGTCGGTCTCAACGACGGAGACAGTGCTCTATAAATCCGCTATCTCTTTCTAAAGGTCGATGTGCATTATTTTCTGCCGTGTTCTGTATACGGTTTCTCATTTGAATGATTCCTTATGTGCACTGTTAAATTACTTTTTCGTGAAAATTTACTTGGACATAGATGACAATGATACGGTTTCTCTTTAGTATGAGTCCTCGTGTGTAATGTTAAAGTGTATTTCCGTGAAAATGTCCTCGGACATAGATCACAAGTATACGGTTTCTCACTAGTGTGAATCCTCATGTGGATTACTAAATAATTTTTTTCTTTGAACTTACTCGAGCATAGACTGCAAGAGAACGGTCTTTCACCAGTGTGAGTCATCATGTGTCTTGTTAAATTACTCTTTCGTAAAAACTTGCCCGAACACAGGCTACAAGAGAACGGTTTTTCACCAGTGTGAGTCTTCGTGTGCTTTGTCAAGTCACTTTTAGTTGTAAACTTTTTCTGACATAAGTCGCAAGTATGCGGTCTGTCTCCAGTATGAGTCCTCCTGTGATAATTTAAACAGGTTTTATTTAGATATTTTTTCGGGCATAGGTCACAAAAATATGGTTGCAGTCCAGAGTGAATCCTTATATGCTCTTTTAGCTTATGTTTATATGTAAATTTTTTCTGACATAGGTCACAAGAAAAAAATTTGTTACTAGTGTGAGCTCTCATGTGCTTTGCTAGATAACTTTTTAATGCAAATTTCTTTAGACATATGTCACAGCAATATGGTTTGTCAATTATGTGAGTTTGTATATGGCGGTCTAAATCATGATTGTGCTTAAATTGTTTGTCACAAACGTTGCAAGAGAAAAGTTCCTTTTTCTCAGCAGCTCCGCCTCCCATCTGCGTACATGTATTCAGCAGCGCAGCATCTGGAAATAAAAAAAACCGGCCGGCGAGTCAGGCTCGCTCAACGAGGGTTCCGTACTACAGTCGTATTTTTTTCGACATTTTGCACGATAATTCAAAAACTATGATGCATAAAAATAAATAAAAATCTGTTTTAGAATGCACAGGTGAAGCCCTTTCATATGATACCCCACTTGATATAGTTATCTTACTTCGAAAATTGAAAATACTAATTTTAGTTCATGACCACAATTTAATTTTTTTGTGTGATGTAACCACAAATTCACGGTTTTCAGATTTTTCCCCGAATGTCAGCTATAGGACCTACCGGTAGGTATCTACCTAGACTAGAATCATGAAATTTGTCAGGTATGACAAATTTCATGATTCTAGGTCAACGGGAAGTACCCTGTAGGTTTCTTGACAGACAGACAGACAGACAACAAAGTGATCCTATAAGGGTTCCGTTTTTCATTTTGAGGTACGGAACCCTAAAATCACCCAAGTGAAGTTGGACTTGCACAGTGCACAACTAATGCCTGATTTCTGAACTCGCCAGTTATGTTCTCATTAGCTATTGATTCATTAAAGCTATGCATAGGATAAACGTCGGTTAACTGTCCATGCGTTTCTGAATTCAACAATACTATGAAACCGATAACCAGTTCATTATTCTGTCACTAGATGGGTCTGTTACAGGGAACAAGTTGGAAATGCATATTATTATTTTATTTCGCCATCAATTCTAATTCTATTAATAATAGTATTTTTTCTATGCTAAATAAGTAGCTTAACACTGTTTTTGCAAAGTAACAAACAACTTATTATTAAAATACTTTTTAATCTAAAAAATACTCAAACCATGAACTACCTACTGACAGATGAAACGTCAAATAACTTTATGGAATCGATAAACGGCGCTCATTGGTCAGTTATGTTTAAACAGAGTTTATCTTGCATTGCGTTGTTCAGAAACGCACTGTCTCGAGTTATCGGACGTGCGGAAGACTTCACACATCTTTGAGAATATTATGGAGAACTCTCAGGCATGCAGGTTTCCTCACGATGTTTTCCTTCACCGTTAAAGCGAGTGATATTTAATTACTTAAAACGCACATAGAGTTATGTGTTAATGTCTTAAATGCTTTATGTCTTAAAACGCAGAAAAGTTAGAGGTGCATGCCCGGTATCGAACCTCCGCCCCAATAAATAAATAAATAAATAAAAATCTTTTTTATTCGTATAAACTTTTACAAGCACTTACGAATAGTCGGATAAAAGGCGGGGGTCGTAACCGCTACGCTATCACAGCTTATACTCGTACAGTTCTTGCATTTCACGAAGGCGAGTGGCTCATGCTTGTGTTTAAGTTGTATCGGTATAAGTAAGGTACGTTTTCGAGCGCTTGCTCGCGACTGATTGGTCCGATATGCACGCACACTTACGCAATGCCCGTGTATCTGACCACAAGTAAAGTTCACTCGCCGTCGTGAATTGCAAAAACTGTACTTGGTACTGTACTTCGAATGCTGTGAGTCCACACTTACGGTGTGATGTCGCGTCTACACTCGCGTCGTCGCATGGCTCCGGCTGCAACAAACACAATTCACGTCTGAGGGCCCATTCACAATTATTTTTTCAAGACCTGATTGTGGGGGGAGGAGGGCAATCAATTCCCGGCTACGAGCTTGGCTGGAGGGGGTTTTTTTTTAATATTAGCCAAATTTATCATGCTGACTCCTCATTCCCCTCCAAAAGTGTAAAGCTTGTGCTAGGAGTAGGTACAACAATAGTGCAACGGGTGGGGTTTGAACCAGCAACCTTTCAGTTTTCAATCCGCTCCTTCAACTGTTGAGCTATTGAGGTTCAGGATTATCATCATCATGATCAACCCATCGCCGGCCCACCACAGAGCACGGGTCTACTCCTGAGAAGGGTCGAGACCATGACTGCTGGCTTAGTGCAGATTGCCAGACTTCACACACCTTTGAGAATATTATGGAGAACTCTCAGGAATGCAGGTCGCCTCACGATGTTTTCCTTCACCATTAAAGCAAGTGATATTTGATTAATTAAAACGCACACCTCTGAAAAGTTAGAGGTGCGTGCCCAGGATCGAACCCCCAACCTCCGATTAGAAGGTGGACATCCTAACCACTAGGCTATCAAAGCTTTTTGGTTGACAACGATGATGATAATCTTAAATATATAAAATGAAAGTGTGACTGACTATCAACGCGCAGGTCAAACTACTGGACGGATAGGGCTGAAATTTGGCATACAGATAGCTATTATGACGTAGGCATCCGCTAAGAAAGGATTTTTGAAAATTCATTCCCTAAGGAGGTGAAATAGGAGTTTAAATTTTGTATAGTCCAAAAGCATAAGCTAGTATGTAAATAACTTACTTTAATCTCTACCACTATATATCCTGCACACATATCTATGTCTGATACACTTCCATGTTCAGATGATTTGTATTGTCTGCACAGTTGAGTGATACTGTCATTTAGAATTAGTTCGGTCTTGATAGGTATGACCACGTCCACTTTCTGTTCACTCAGATCATCATCTAGGTGTAGACTGGTGTTGGATAGCTCTTCCTTGGGTATAATAACATCCGTGTCATCTTCACAGTTGTTGGTTATCGCCAGGTCGTCCAGTATTTCTTCCTTGGGTTCTATCAAATAGTCTACATCACTTGTGTACTTGTGTAGGTCTTCCATCGTGGGTATAGCGTCCGTGTCATCCCCGCTGTCTGTTATCGCTTCGTCGTCTAGCACTTCCTTCTTGGGTTCTATGAGGCAGTCGACATCACATGTATAATTGTGTGTTGGTTCCTCCATCTTAGAGTGTTAAGTAATAATTTCAACAAGTTCTGTTACATCAAAATGTTAGAATATTTTTATAATAACTAAATTAATTACATAGCAAGTTTTCTATGAAACTGTATGAACTCTTTGTAATTTTGTTGACAATAAAGTCGAAATTTTCACTGACGACGACTAAAAACATACTAAAAAACAATAAAAAAACAAACGTAATTTCTGTACAAAGTACTCTGTGGTCCGACTCAAAGAGTATAATCAGCACTGCAGTTCACCAGCGGCCAGAATAAAACGTACCTATACTCTTTTAAGAGACCATACAAAACCGAAAATGTATGGTATGGAAAGGATGCTTAAAAACCAACATTATAACACTAACACTGTCAGAAAGACAGGACTGCCAACATAACCAAACAAGTAGCTCTACTAGCACCAAAGAATTTCTAAGTACTACTTCGAAGATCTACAAGGGTTCTTCCACGACACGACCCAATATATATGGCATATTTTGTGTGCTCTCTTTTTAGTGCGAATGAGAAAGCAAACGTTCCTGCATCTACCTTTACTACTCTATCTACGCCTTGAAAGTGAAGCCTTGACTATATTCAATGTACTCTGTGCCTTGATTGATTTGTAAATCTCGTGGTCTTTGTTTGTGAATTACCTATTGTGATTATAATTATCTAACATTAATTAGTAATAAGAATAAATTGTTATCCATAAATTTATTAAAAGCATCGGATGCATAATTAAATGCCATCTAAAGAAAATTTAATTTTTGAAATAGAAATGCGGTGCTGTGTGCCCTTCTGCAAAACCACTGCAGAGATCGTCTCCGTATCCGAAATTACATTTCACGAGTGAGTGTTTCATTCAAATTCTGTATACTATAACCTAGACGCTTGCGGCCGTGCTTTGTCGGCAGGGAGGTCACTGACCTGAGCCACCTTATTGCCCTGCCTCCCGCCAACCCAGGCTGACTGGAGCACAGTATCCAACTCTAGAGCTGTCTTCCTGGCAGAGCTAGGAGGACAGCTCTAGCTGGCTGGCTGACCTTTTGTTTAATTATGAGTCACACGTTACGGAAGCTACGTGCTAAAGTCTAGGGTGTAATTTCCAGGTTCCCCAGAGAAGTGCATCTGCGTGCTGCTTGGCTCAGAGCCCTCAGCAAACAAGACACTCTCCTGCCAGAGCGTGCAGTGGTCTGCTCGCAACATTTCCTAAGTGATGACCTTTATGAAATAGACAGTGGCTCAAGGCGAATTCGTACTGGTGCTGTCCCCTCACCAGTGCTGGTAAGTCCCTCATAGTAAGCTTTTGTTTTAATCTCCAATGCATACTGTTATCAGTACTACCTTAGTACATACAGTTCACATTTCAAGGTGGAAATGATTATACTTACAACACTTTGCACAGGTCTGCATGATATGCCTGGACACTCGCAGCAAGCTGGTTCTGATGAGTAAATACAAGTTGGAAGAACAATATGAACATTTGGTGGGACATCCTGTAAGTTGTATTTTATATCATTCATAAGTCAGTGTGCAGTCTAAGAGCGGTGTCAACTGCTCGAGCAGTAGACCAGTGCACGTCCGCTCTTACATGGAACTATGTATGAATTAGTTGTGTTTGTTGCAGTTGTGTGCTCAAGAAAAGCTGAAACCAACACTTTGTGTGCAATGTGCCCAGAGACTGGTGAACTTTAGCACATTCAGAGACAAGAGCTTGAGAGCGCGCTCCCTGATGATGAAGCTACTTGACAGACATGAAGTGGTGAGGAATGTTTGATGCACTTTATTGTTACACTAGCTTATGCTCGCGACTTCGTCCGCGTGGCCTACACAAACTTCAAACACCTATTTCACCCCCTTAGGGGTTGAATTTTCAAAAATCCTTTCTTAGCGGATGCCTATGTCATAATAGCTATCTGCATGCCAAATTTCAGCCCGATCCGTCCAGTAGTTTGAGCTGTGCGTTGATAGATCAGTCAGTCATTCAGTCAGTCAGTCAGTCACCTTTTCATTTTATATATTTAGATGTAACAGAATGTAAAGGTGTCACCTGTGTCATTTGAGTGTAGTGTAACATGTTACAATGTGAGCATTCGTCTAGTCGGTCCGCGTGACATGTTGAGCAGACGCCGTAACGGACACGCTCATTGCGAATGTTACGCTACAATGACATTTCAGGTTAGTCACCTCTTTTAGGTGTTTAAATTTGCCTAAAGACATGAACTTGTTTCAGATAACAATACGTCATGTCAAACTGATAAGCCGTGTAAAATACCAACTACAGTCTGACATTGTCTCGGCAGTGTCAGAGCCTGACTACTGTGATGTGTACATAGCACACTCCGACGCGGTCGGACGGACAGAACTGGATGCGACTGCGACTGCCGCAACTGATGATGCAGTTGCAGTGAAACGGGAACTTGAAGACCGTGAAGATGATGAAGACCCAGCCGCGCCCGAACGAGCGACCGAAACACAGGGTCCTACCGCGTACGTACAGTATGCCGCAGAAAATATTGTGCATCGACAATAAGAAAGAGATAGCGGTTTCGAAGAGTGTTGTTTCTGTCGTTGAGACCGGCAAAATGTCACATAGGTATGAGTGAATGAGACCACACTCTAAAAAGCCGAAATCTCAGTAGCCTATGTCCTTCTCCAGGATGCAAGCTAACTCTGTACCAAGTTTTATTATTTTTTTTTTATTTTTTTAAATTCTTTATTATCAATAAACATTTTACAAAACATATATAACGTTATATTATAATGTTAAACTTAAATTATTAATACTTACAGGCTAAGTCGCGCCTCTTAAAGTTTATAAAGGAATATTATCTTACACGTTTAATCATAGATATTTACATTTATATCACAAAACGAATTAATTGAATGCAATATACTTAAATGGTATATTCGCTTACAAAAAAAAAAGTTATTATTTGTTTAAAAAAAGCTATTGGGCTGTGAAAAGCTAGCAGACAGACAAACAGACACATTTTCGCATTTATAATATTAGTATGGATATGGATTACAAATTTGAAATTTACAATTCACAATTATTATTATTTACATTAATTAATCCATGTAGTAATAAAATCATAAGGTTAACTGTACCAATTTTTTTTGTATGTATCAGGAGGACGCTATTCAAAACCCTTACCCACAGCTCGGCTCCTTAATTTGTTGCTTTACGCATGTATAGCATAAATAAAACATTATATTATTATCCTTTCAGGCACATTATTTGCAAGTCAGAGTCATCGGGAGACTGCGATCAAGCTTTGGGTAAGTCAAATAACTTTACACGCGTTTTAGCTCCTATGGACTAGGTATTGCAATCCAGCGGCATTTTCGATCCAGCTGGGTTTATGCTGGACCAAAGTAAATCCAGCTGGATCCAGAATTTATCGATTTTTAGGGTTCCGTACCTCAGAAGGAAAAACGGAACCCTTATAGGATCACTTTGTTGTCTGTCTGTCTGTCTGTCGGTCTGTCAAGAAACCTACAGGGTACTTCCGCGATTGACCTAGAATCATGAAATTTGGCAGGTAGGTAGGTCTTATAGCTGACATTCGGGGAAAAAATCTGAAAACCGTGAATTTGTGGTTACATCACACAAAAAAAAACTAATTGTGGTCATGAACTAATAATTAGTATTTTCAATTTTCGAACTAAGAATTAAGATAACTAAATCAAGTGGGGTATCATGTGAATGGGCTTCACCTGTCCATTCTAAAACAGATTTTTATTTATTTTTATGCATCATGGTTTTTGAATTATCGTGCAAAATGTCGAAAAATTAGACTGTAGTATGGAACACTCGTCGCGCGAGTCTGACTTGCACTTGGCCGGTTTTTTTAAAGGCCATGCTCAAGTACCCAGTTGTGTATTAAGGAAAGATTTTGAGACATTTTATCTGGATCTTTAAATAACATAAATGCACCGTGAAAAGGCTAGTCATTACGTTTTAATGGAAAATAATCCGCGACAAAATATTTATTTTTTATTTAATTTGCATCGTGGAGTCCCGTCATCATCTATAACTAGATGATGTGCGCGCGCCATTGTGATGTAGGTTCGCCATTGAACGACGTCAAATGATAACAGACAAACATACACACTCTCGCATTATTAATATTAGTATCTACGAATCAGTACCCGTATTATCAATGCGATAGTGTGTTTGTTTGTTGATTTGTCCTTCAATCACGTCGCAACGGTGCAACTGATTGAAGTGATTTTTTCCATGGGTATAGATAAAGACCCTGGAGAGTGACAAGGGTTACTTTTTATCCAGGAAAATCAAAGAGTTCCCATGGGTTTTTAAAAACCTTAATCCACGCGTACGAAGTCGCGGGCATCAGCTAGTAATTTATAAATATGGGTAAAGTATGGACTGTTGTTGTTTCAGTCGCTCCTTCGGTACTCGCGACTGATCACGGAAACGCAGAACATCCAACTGATACAGACGACGAGTTGGATATATTGTCGTTCGAAAATAATACAAACAATGTTGAATGTTCAAGGAAATCCCAGGACTCCGTACTAGAACCAAAGGAATCGTTGGCAACAATAAGTGATAATATCAATTTTCGAACAACGAGGCGAGACAAACACAATCCCCAGGATATATCCGGTACACAGTTAGGAAACTATACTGACCAGATGCAGTATATCTGTGACGTTTGCCAAAAGATATTTCAACGGAAAAGTTCCTTAGTTACCCACATTAGGGCGCACACTGACGCAAACACTTTCTCATGTAAGATAAGAAAGCGCAAATTCAGTCAAAATAGGACGTCATCGAGCCCTAGGAGGATTCACACTGGCGAAAAACCTTTTGTTTGTAAGTTGTGCGATTACAAATGTACAGTAAAGAGTAGTTTAGTAAGGCACATGAAAACTCACACTGGAGAAAAAGCGTTTGTTTGTAAGTTGTGCAATTATAAATTTTCACAAAATTGTCATTTAGTGAGTCACATGAGAACTCACACAGGCGAAAAACCCTTTGTTTGTAAGTTGTGCGATCATAAATTTTCACAAAATAGTCATTTAGTGCGTCACATGAAAACTCACACAGGTGAAAAACTATTTGTTTGTAAGTTGTGCGATTATAAATTTTCACAAAATACTCATTTAGTGAGGCACATGAGGACCCACACTGGCGAAAAACCTTTTGTTTGTAAGTTGTGCGATTATAAATTTTCACGAAATACTCATTTAGTGAGGCACATGAGGACCCACACTGGCGAAAAACCTTTTGTTTGTAAGTTGTGCGATTATGAATTTTCACTAAATAGTCTTTTAGTGAGTCACATAAGGACTCACACTGGTGAAAAACCTTTCGCTTGTAAGTTATGTAAATTCAAATGTACAGCAAATAGTAGTTTAGTGAGGCACATGAGAACTCACACAGGCGAAAAACCTTTTGCTTGTAAGTTGTGCAATTATAAAAGTTCAGTAAAGAGTACGTTAGTGAGTCACATGCGGACTCACACTGGCGAAAAACCTTTCGCTTGTAAGTTATGTAAATACAAATGTATACAAAATAGTAGTTTAGTGAGTCACATGAGAACTCACACAGGCGAAAAACCTTTTGTCTGTAAGTTGTGCAATTATAAATTTTCACATAATACTCATTTAGTGAGGCACATGAGGACCCACACTGGCGAAAAACCTTTTGTCTGTAAGTTGTGCAATTATAAATTTTCACAAAATAGTAATTTAGTGATTCACATGAGAACTCACACAGGCGAAAAACCTTTTGTCTGTAAGTTGTGCAATTATAAATTTTCACATAATACTCATTTAGTGAGGCACATGAGGACCCACACTGGCGAAAAACCTTTTGTCTGTAAGTTGTGCAATTATAAATTTTCACAAAATAGTAATTTAGTGAGACACATGAGAACTCACACAGGCAAAAAACCTTTTGTCTGTAAGTTGTGCAATCATAAATTTTCACGAAGTAGTAGTTTAGTGAAGCACATGAGGACTCACCCGGGCTAAGTGCCGAGGCTGTTGCTTGTAAGCTATGCAAGGACACCTGTCGCTGAACTGCTAGTTCACTCTGAGGCTTCCTGTACATGACGCCGGAGCCGCATCTTGACTTAGTGTAAACAAATTAATTATTATTATTATTATTTATTTATTATTTAATTAGAACGGCCATAAAGCCAATTACACGAATTAAACTACGAGTACAAACTAACATAAACATACATGCAAAAATTGTTAAAATTATAAATTTTAAAAAGCAAAATTATAAATTTTCACAAAAGTGCAAAATCTGACCCATGAGGTCAGCCAATTTAATCTATATATATAAGTCAAAGTCAAAGTCAAATGATTTATTCAAAATAGGTAATAAATTACTCTTATTGATGGTCTGGTATGGTGTTAGATTTGTAAGATATAGTGGTGATAATTATTACGCAAACTTAAAACTAAAGGTACGAGGGTATAAAAGGAAAAGGTGACTGACTGACTGATCTATCAACGAACAGCTCAAACTACTGGACGGATCGAGCTGAACTTTGGCGTACAGATAGCTATTATGACGTAGGCATCCGCTAAGAAAGGATTTTTAAAAACTCAATCCTAAGGGGGTGGGTGGTAAGTCGTTTGATAGCTAATGTCTTGTACTGTAACCCGTTAACGGGATCGTGTCCTATTTTCTTGTAACCCTGTATATGTAGTTTCATACAGAAAACACACACGTACACACACTTACTCTTATCTATAATTTTAGTATAATATTAGGTATAGTATTAGGTGAGATATAATATTAGGTTAGTTTTTAGAAAACTTGTAACTGCCTTCTGCAATACAGGGTTTTCCTACTGCAGAGGGTAGAAAACTCGTTTCTTGTGTCTAAATTCAAAATAAATTATTCGTATTCTTCTTATTATTATATTTTCAATTTCAATAAAAAACTACTAACTGCATTTAAAAAAAATTATAATAATGTAATGTAATAATATTGTACCTATTATAATATGTGTAAAGTGAACTTTGTTTTTTTCCATTACAAATTACTCCTTGACTGCAATCTCACCCGGTGGTAATTTTTTTTTTTTTTTAATTTTGTGATTTGCGAGCAGTCCGAGGACTTTTTGCAAATTGGGTGTAGGATATTGTTTTGTAGCGGCTGCTCCTCTTTAGGAGCTAGCACTCAACTCTTTATTGCCTATCAAGAAGCAAGGTCGAGAATTCATTTTCTCTTTAGGCGTCTCGGGTAGTCCTCAATTAAGAGCCTGTTTCGACATTTTGCACGATAATTCAAAAACTATAATGCATAAAAATAAATAAAAATCTGTTTTAGAATGCACAGGTGAAGACCTTTCATATGATACCCCACTTGATATAGTTATCTTACTTCGAAAATTGAAAATATTAATTATTAGTTTATGACCACAATTTAATTTTTTTGTGTGATCTAACCCTAAATTCACGGTTTTCAGATTTTTCCCCAAATGTCAGCTATAAAATCTACCTACCTTCCAAATTTCATGATTCTAGGTCAACGGGAAGTACCCTTTAGGTTTCTTGACAGACAGACAGACAACAAAGTGATCCTATAAGGGTTCCGTTTTTCCTTTTGAGGTACGGAACCCTAAAAACCGATAGACGTTGGGATCCCAAGGTGCTAGTATGGCGACCTCGCACCGGAAGACGCAGCGTTGGAAGACCCCCCACTAGGTGGACGGACCGACATCAGACGAGTCGCAGGGAGCCGCTAGATGGCGGCGGCGCAAGACCGTGGCGTGTGGAAGTCCCTACAAGGGACCTATGTCCAGCAGTGGACGTCTATCGGTTGATGATGATGATGATGTATCTTATATTGTCTATGGAATAACTAAAGACTGAAAAAAAAGACATTTTTCTTTAACAATATGAATGTATTAAAAATCACTAAGTAAAATTAATACTATATCATTATTAATTATTTCATCACATTAAATGCTTATAATATTTTGTATTGACAGAGAAAATTAGCACCTTATACAAAAATAACTTAAAAATAAGGTATAAAAAAAATTTGCTCTTTCAGCATTAATTATGTATTTCATATTGCAATATCAAACTGCCATTTTATAAGTCTCGCAAATTGCGAAGTCGCGTGGTCGCCATTTTAGTGACGTCAGCACGACTGAAGTTTCGAGCTGATGGTATATTTTTATTTCGGCTGACGTCAAAATGACGTCATTTCAATGTTAATGAGACATGGTTCCATTCCAGCGCAGTAGCAATTTGCGGGACTTCCAGCTAACAACTTAAATTACATTTGATATTCTTGTTCTTGACTAATATTCGATATTTTAAAAACAATATCACTTATTTTGTACCATAGATAAACATGCAACGTCCACAATACAAAAACATTTCATATATTATAATGCGTACAAAATGAGTTCCTCACGCGCCATTTTAAATTTATGTGTCAATTGTCATGTCAAAGGTAAAGGAGTGGACTGAAAACCGAAAGGTGGACGGTTCAAACCCCGACCTAACCTAACCTAACCTAACCGCGCCGGTTGCACTATTGTCGTGCCTACTCCTAGCACAAGCTTGACGCTTAGTTGGAGAGGAAAGGGGAATATTAGTCATTTAACATGGCTAATATTAAAAAAAAAAGAAAAAAAAAAAGGTGAACCGTATGTCAAAGGTGAACCGTATGTCGATTTCGTAAAAACTGCATCAATCATTATTACAATCTCAATTGTTCTGATTGGTTGAATTTGTGCCATTCTTGTTGCAACAATGCATTGTAGCCAATAGTGAGCGAGCGTCAACCAATCAAGAGGTGATTGCGATCGTGACATTGTAGATGCCATTCTACCGCAATCAAGCAGCCGTACTTTTGACATTATTTACAGTAATTGACCCATAGAGTTAAAATGGAGCGTGAGAACTCATTTTGTACGGACTATATTTCATTAGACAAGACGTCAGCAAAAATGTTAGTGTAGACTTCCCTTAACTAAAACCATACATTAACTGAGAATTCATACTTACAATAATATTTTCGGATGATACATTTTTTTAATAATATCGCTCAAATCTTAACTTCGAACTTAAGTAATAAATAAAATTATCCGTAACTTAAAAAAATGCGTTTTAGTCACTTTTTTTTACAAAATTGTCTGCCTTCAGTCTTGACTGACTGACAAACCGGCAGGCATGGGCCATAAAACACTTTTTCGTGGAGCTGCCTATCTAATATCACCCTGTATTAGCGATGGGCGATGCTGAAAAAACAATCGATTGTCGATTTATTAGTCTTCACAAAAACAATCGAATTAAAATCGACAATCAAATTGTTAAGTCGAATTGCAGAGCGCACATGAATGTATCGAAAATCTAAATCAATTGCGCAATGGTATTCAATTTTAGAATATAGAATAGAATATGTTTTTATTCATGTAAACTTTTCACAAGTGCTTATGAATAGTCAGGTAGTTTTAATTTACCACTGGTTCAATGGTTTCAATTGTCCCAGATTTGCGCGCTATGTAACAATGAACAAACTAAATTAATTAATTGTTTTTCGATTATTCAATTTTTATCGAATAATAAATAACAATCGAATAGTTCAATTGTTATCCGAATGAATCGCCCATCGCCACTCTGTGCACTTAGTACTAATATTCGATATACAACAAGGCACTTATGTAACGAGCAGCCATAGCCGAACAGTTGACCGTCGATCAACGTACTTGGACTGCTCGAGAAGTCGATGCTAACTGCTGGTGCAGTCAGCAAAATTCAGCAGTGAGTGAAATGCCCCTCTAATGGCAATAGTTCGGTTGGTACGAAGCACCAAACTATTGATATAGTGCATTCAATATTAGCTGGTGTATTTCCACTTGAGACCGTCAATAGGATTAATTCGTGGCGGTTGAATTCTTTTTAAACTTTCGCGTTTCAAACGGTTTTGATAGATTCTCTATGTTATCTTCTTTTTAATAATATAAGCAAATAGAAATAGCACTCAGTTGTTTTTTTTAAAACTTCGAAGAGTTCCGTGGAAATTCGTCTTTCGATATGTTTCGTCCTTAGGGGAAATCACCTTCCACAGTGCCATGTGACAACAATGAAGACGATAGTCTGAATATATTCAACAAGCATCTAAGTAGTGATGCACAAATAATGTTGAAGTTATTTTATTAATTTATTTAATTTAATTGCAGTTGAGAGTGAGAAAGGTGCTCTGCAAGAAACTTTCCGTTCGACATATTCTATAAATATTCAAAAGTATCAAAACAGTGGTTGGTTTGCAACAAAATAGATAAGGTCGAACCGGCTCCTTTAAAAATGAATGGGGTCTATGAGTGTTTGGTTTATTGACCCTATTGTTTACGTTCAAGTGGAAACACGCCAGCCAATATTGAATGCACTACCTATACCTTTTAGTGGCAAAAGTTCGCTTACAACAAACTATACTGCCTGCCACTACAGAATTATTTTTATCCCGTTTTATAATTCCCGTCTTTTAATTTAAAGTGAATTGAATAAAAGGAAAAACTAATTCTTAATCCTTTATACGTACTATAAAATGAGCAAAATTTTATACCAACATAACATTTTAAATTCTTATTAATCATTTTTGTTTAAATTATTATTTTTCTTTAAAATGAACACGTAGAAAGAACACCCATACCTATAATATGTGATGATGTAACAATTATTTATTCACTTTAAATTATTAGGAAGGAAATTAAAAAGACAAAAAGGGTACTGAATCTAAATATTAATTAATTAACATTAGTACAATATAATTAATAATAATTGACATTAATGATTAATACATTCAATTTAATATCACTTGTAATTTGTACATTTATGTACATTATTGGACCCTTTATTTTTGTAGATGCATGATCGTTGCATCTTTTTGTTTTGACTGCATATTGAGGGTACTTATAGAATCTTCTAACGCCCCATACACCGCTTGGACTTCTGGCTGGTAACTAAACACTTGAGGAGGCTTGTCCAAGCAAAAGAATTCTCTGACAACCGGGTGATTGGGAAGTTTAGTCAAAATTGCGTTGACGAAGATATGTAGGCCTCTTAAAAAATGCTGGCTCAATTGATTGACTTAGTATATAGCTTACTAACTGTTTAACAGGACCCCATACAATAACATTTCATCAGATTTGATTTTATTATTCAAATATGTATTAGCCAAGCAACGTTTGTGTGGGGCGCACTAGCAATAAACTCTTAACACAAAAAATGTATTAAAACTACAAATTGGCCGATTTATTTGTAATACATGTCGGACAGTTCTTCACTTGGTCTTCCAATTGAGCGACGCGTTTTTGTAAATGCATGATCGTTGCATCTTTTTGCTTTAACTGCATTTTGAGGGTACTTATAGAATCTTCTAACGCCCCATACACTGCTTGGACTTCTGGCTGGTAACTGAACACTTGAGGAGGCTCGTCCAAGCAAAAGAATTCTCTGACAACCGGGTGATTGGGAAGTTTACTCAAAATTGCGTTAACAAAGATCTGTAGACCTCTTACGCGTTCTTCCAAAAATGCTGGTTCGAAATTGTCTCTGAACCAACGTTTCCCTGGTAGAGGTAGCAATAAGTTTGGCTGTTGGTTTTTAACCCTATTGTATAGACGGACAAAATCAGTGTATCTCCTAAACACGAGCCACGACTGATCCCGTTTGTCGTCTTCAACTTTAAGTTTATATATCGTGAACCTAGCTCGCTCCTCCATAACTTCGTATCCCACTATGGGGATGCGGAGGGCTTCGAATTTCTTTATTTCTGTACTGTGTAGATTTAGGTCTATGGTTGAAATGCTGTTTTGTACTGTGGTTACTTCGGTGTAGATGTCGTTTATGTTACCCATTGATTTGTAGTGGTTTCTTGATATGATTGACCTGATTAAAAAAAAATAGTATCTACTATTAATTTATTTATTCCGATACAAGTTAGCCCTTGACTGCAATCTCACCTAGTGGTAAGAGATGATGCAGTTTAAGATGGAAGCGGGCTAACCTGGAAGGGGTATGGCAGTTTTTATTAAACCCATGCCCCTTTCTTTCTACACGGCATCGTACCGGAACGCTAAATCGCTTGGCGGCACGGTTTTGCCGGTAGGGTGGTAACTAGCCACGGCAAAAGCCTCCCACCACACAATCACTTGCTTTAATGGTGCAGGAAAACATCGCGAGGTAATGCAAACCTGAGAGTTCTCCATAATGTAATCGGCGGTATGTGAAGTCTGCCTATCCACCATAGCCATCACCATAGGATGGCCTGAACCCTTCTCATTCTGGGAGGAGACCCATGCTCAGTAGTGGACCAGCGATGGGTTGATGACGATGGTGATACATACCTTCTGGGCGGGTCCTCATGGTCGGACTGCGACTGTACTCGGTAGAAGTTGTTAAACTTGGCAATGGTGTCGGAAGTGGGACTCTCGCTCGATGTGGACGAGATCTCGTTGTTCAAGTCGTCCCTGCGGCGGTTGTCAGTCAGTTGTATGCGTTTAGTTTCCATGTTTTGTACTGTTGCCATCTTTTGTACTGGTACTGGAAAAAAAATACTGCTTAGAGTACAGTGTTCACTGATTTCGGCTCCCTGTCTTTCGTGGTGCGAAAATAAATGCGCGTAGGAGTAATATTCGCATTGCGAATAAATTTCGCATTGAACTCGCGGAGAAAAATCGCATCGCAGTGCGCGCTTAGCCTCCACACGAAGTCGCGGGCATCAGCAAGTAACTAATATTCCACTTTCCCTTCCAACTAATTGTAAAGCTTGTGCTAGGAGTGGGTACGACAGTGTGCAACAGATGGAGTTTGAACCATCGACCTTTCGGATTTCAGTCCGCTCTATAACCCTTAAGCTATGAAGAGTTGACTACCTTTCAAAATCCTACGTGCGGGCATCTTCTATTGCGAAAATGTAACAACTAAGTGCAAATTGGTTGAACTGAATACTGGGTCATTTCTTAACACTACCACACACTACTGTTAAGTAATCTAAATATATAAAAGGAAAAGGTGACTGACTGACTGACTGATCTATCAACGCACAGCTCAAACTGTACTAGATGGCTCTAGCTGAAATTTGGTATGCAGATAGCTATTATAGTGACATAGGCTTCTTTTTATCCTGGAAAACCAAAAAGTTCCCGCAGGGTTTTTAAAAAACCTAATTCCAACGGACGAAGTAGCAATTCGGACGAAGTGGCGGGCATCAGCTAGTATGTATAATGTATAATATAAAAGGAAAAGGTGACTGACTGATCTATCAATGCACAGCTCAAACTACAGAACGGATCAGTCTGAAATTTGGCATGCAGATAGCTATTATGACGTAGGCATCCGCTAAGAAAGGATTTTTGGAAATTCAACCCCTAAGGGAGTGAAATAGGGGTTAGAAATTTGTGTAGTCCATGTTGAAGTCGCGAGCATAAGCTAGTACTTTATAACTCCGTTATCTAAGGTTTTGTAAAGAAGCATTGCATCATCACAAATTAGATTAAAGTATAATCTGTATTCACATTGAGACATTATTATTACATAAGAACTTTTGAAGCCATGATTTTTTTAATAGACTAAGTAGCTTTCGCTGATGCATATATAGCAGAAGTGCTTCAAATGTTCTGCAAATGTTTGTCCAATCTATTCTTGAACTGTGGCCCTACCGCGGTTGTTTGACAGCCACAATGTAGGGATTGATCCCGGGTATGCGAATCTAAATGTTCGGAGTTATGTGCATTTTAAGAAATTAAATATGACTAGCTTTAACGGTGAAGGAAAACATCGTGAGTAAACCTGCATGCCTGAGAGTTCTCCATAATGTTCTCAAAGGTGTGAAGTCTGCCAATCTGGACTATAGCCTAGGCCCTTCTCATTCTTAAAAGAGATCCATGCCCAGTCGTGAGTTAGCTGATGATGATGATCCAAATCTTTTGTTAGGTTTCATGCACATCGCATCTTTTCTTTTTAAGATTGCTAAACAAGGACGGAACATGAGTTTCTCATGTAAAGACTCTAAATTAGTGCATGCTATAAAGGAGGTTGGTGAGGTTGGAACCAGCTATTTTTAAACCATTCAGATTCAAAATCTTTTCATAATCTAAAAATATAAAATGAAAAGGTGACTGACTGACTGACTGATCTATCAATGCACAGCTCAAACTACTGGACGTATCGGGCTGAAAGGCATGCAGATAGCTATTATGACGTAGGCATCCGCTAAGAAAGAATTTCTGAAAATACAACCGCTAAGGGGTGAAATAGGGGTTTGTAATTTTTGTAGTCCACGCGGACAATTTTGCGAGCATAAGCTAGTTATTAATATTTTTCAAAGTATTTTTCTGAGTAATATGAACATAATTTATGGTATAATATCTTTGGACTATTGACAACAATCATGTCATCATCATTATTAGTGTTGGGATATTTTGAATTTATAGGAAAAATATCAGTAAAAAGAAAATCTTGGACATCCTGTTTGAGATATTTGAAGTAAGTAAATATGTCATCGAATGTAAAACAAAGACTCTTAGAAAAAATAAGAATAAGAACATATTTAAATATAAACAATTTAGTTTACAGCCAGTTCCAACAATTAGCCTGTGGACGTCCACTGTTAGACATAGGCCTTCCCTAAAGAGTGCCACCACACCCGGCCCTCAGCCTTCCTTAACCAGCCACTTGCAGCCAGCCTCTTTATGCTCATGTTCTAAATTTAAATTACCACATTGGCCTGCAATATGTCTATTCTATGTAAGTAAGATAGATTTGTTGGCAAATGTTGAGTGATTTTATTAACAATGCTAAATAATTAATTAATTAATTAACTAGTAGCTACAAGCTTACGTAGACAACATAATAAATACATAATTACTGTTTTTCTCCGATTTTTTTAATAATGTTAACAATGGTGTGATCACCTATTTATTTGTTGTGTGATCTCAGTAGCTAAAAGAAAGAGGACTTTTATAAATACTAATAAACATACGCAAAGAAAGAATAACCTTGAACGCATATTAGGGGACGGATCACTTACTTTGATGATGCTTTGAATAACTTAGCCCTGTGAGTTGTGACCAATTTGAATAAAGAATTAGCTTCGGGCCATATTAAATTCGTTCTTGAACCACAATGTATAGTTTTTCTTGTATTATATCGTACATTACAAGGATTTTAAAACGTTTTTCACATAAAACTTAGTATTGAGCAACTTTAAAACAGTTTATTCAAAACAATATTGTTTCTTTCACAGGTTTATTTCGATTTAATTGATGAGTGATGACAAACACATGACAAACAAGGCGAGACGACAGTAGCAGTAAGGTATTTATTCTGAGGTAGCAGTCGTAGTGATTATATACTCTTTGGTAGCAGTAGTAGTGAGCACCGACCAGAAATAAAAGATAAAAGGTGAAAATATTGAAAATGACACACAACAGCCATGTTTTTTTTTACGTTTAATCTTAATTTATTGGCTGATTCGAAATAGTAGTGGCTTCTTATTGGCTCATTCAAATGCAAATAGCCAATAAGACTTTACGTGCATTTCAAAAGAACCAATTAAATTCGATTATGTACTGAGATCTAGTATATATACTCTCACTATATACAAATCAAATGTACATAGTCGGGTAGAACGAGACAAAACTAGCATCGGAACAAAATGAGAGGGATGGACTGATGCATCTACTTCACCCTCGAGTTGAGAGGCCCTGAGTAGGCTTGTAGGTAACCACAGAACAGAACACACTCAACACACTTGGTAACAACGTGGTCTAAGGCTGGGTCTAAGGTCTATTTTTTTTTAATTTTTTTTACGGTCTAAGGTCTTTGTAAATGAGACCACAGATTAATAACCCAGGTCTGCAAAAATGTCAAAATATAAGCATATCCTATATGTTATTGGTCTGATCCACAGATTAATAGGGATACGTCTGATCATAATAATCGTGAAGTTGGCGTCGTTGGCACCTTTTATCAAAGAAAACAATTTTGTGATATTTATGAAAAATTACCTATTAATTTAGATACCTATATTTCAGAAGATAAGATTTTATCGAAAACGATATGACATGTTCAATTAAGAGTGATAAACATGAACTGTCAACAATTGAAACCATAACATGCAAACAACAAGTGGTGCGGGCTGTACGGTTCAACATTGATGGGGCGTACTGCCTGACTTGTGGTGCTGACAAGAAAATTAAACTATGGAATCCTTACAGCAAGTTGTCACTGAAAACTTATGGCGGTCACGCGAATGAGGTCTTAGACGCTGTCGGTTCATGTGATAGCAGCCATATTATATCAGGTAGTGCTGATAAATCAGTAATTTTATGGGATGTGACGACAGGACAGCCTTTGAGACGCTACCGAGGTCATGCCAGCTCAGTAACGTGTGTGAAATACAACGAAGAATCCACAATGGCTGTCTCTGGATCCATAGACAACACTGTTTGTTTTTGGGATGTTGTCAGTCGAAGGCAAGAGCCCGTACAGATTTTGAAAGATGCAAAAGACACTATAACTTCTATACAGGTCACTGATCATGAAGTTTTGACTTCCTCAGTCGATTGTCACACCCGTTTATACGATTTGAGGGTAGGGAAAATGTTTTCAGACTATATCGGCCATGTTGTTACATATGCTAGTTTAACTCACGACGGCCAGTGTTATATACTAAGTTGTGCGGATAGCACAGTCAAATTATTTGATAAAGATTCAGGAGAGTTACTAAATACTTTCTCTGGTCATGAAAGTAAAGATTATTTGTTAGAAAATGCGGTAAATGAAACAGATAGTCACATCATTTCTGGATCTGCCTCCGGAGAAGTATTTTATTGGGACTTGGTTTCCAGTACTTGTACACAGAAATTAGTGCACAGTAAGAACAAGCCAGTTGTTTCGTTGAGTCATCATCCGACTGAGAATTATTTGTTAACAGCTTGCGAGGATGAGGTCAAACTGTGGGGTGTTCCGAAGATGGAAGAGTAAATAAATTAATTTTTTAAACATACTTGTCTTTTAATTTATCTAATTATTATTCCTTAAACATGGTGAATAAAAGACAAAAGAGGTGTTTATAGGGATTTTTAATAGGTAGGAATTAGATAATTCAGGGTTTATTCATAAATTTCTTTTAGTAGGTACCTATTCTATTTAAAAAAAAATAGTCTTAACTCTCACCTCTGTACTTTAACATTTAGGTGCCTACTGAAGACAGTAAAAGATGGACTGAATTTTGCTTCCACGCATCAATATGGTTCATTTAAATAATAAATTAATGAAGAATCTATTCTAAAATGAAGAATCAAGTTATTTATCTGTAACCTACGTAGTAGTACTTCCAACTTCTTTGTCTGTGACATAAGTTAAACCACAGAGTTAAACAATGGGCTTGTGGCACTGAAATGGACATAAGCCGTACAAAATGAAAATTATTTTTTGCACAGATAATTGTTGTATTTACAAGTATGCAACTAGCGTGGTAACTAGTCCCTCTCGCTCAAGCAGAGGTACTTGTGAAATGCTATTCCTTCTATTTTACGTTCGCTTCGGCTATTGTAGCCTAGTATACAGCAACCACAATAACTTCAAAAAGTCAACTGCTAATGCAATGGCAAAAGTACTAACTACACTATTGCATTAGATAATTCTTAGAAAATAATCGGTTGTCTGCTGGATGGATAACTATTAAAAAATCATTCAGTATTTCAGAAAAGTAGTGACAAAAAAAAACAAATAGGTACTCTCTCTATCACTCTCTGAGCGTTGAATTAGCGTCAATCAAGTTTTCATAAAACGGTTGGTAATCGCAGGTCCAGCGTGTATTAATGGAGGTCAGTGGCTAATGGTTTAAAAAAGCCAGAATCCAGACCCGTAAAGCCAATTAAAAAGTACATTTTAAATCGCTAGAAATGCTAGAATCCAGAGCAGAATTCAGAAATGAGGCTTATTAAATTACACTCTTTGGTCTTTGGGCTAGATAAAAAAATAAGACTTGCGTTTTTGGCGGGAAACGCGAAGCGCGCTTTTTAATTGAAAATTGTTAAAAATATAGTTTTTGAGTGTAAATAGTACATTATTTTGTAAATAGTTTTCGTTAAACTGTGGTACAATGCCGTCAGATAGTGACGGCGGTGATTTGGAACCAGCAGCGGGCAAAAAGAGGAAGAAAATGCAAAAGGAGAAACCCTCTGAAAGTGATGGTGCAAAATACAAACCATTTATAAAACCAGGGTATCGCCGGGCGTACGGCGATACTAGTACCAATTCAGAATTCCCTGTATACGTAGAAAGCACAGAAGATATCAAACTAGGAAACAAAAATCCCCTAGTGGTATCCAAATATTTTAAACAAGTAAAAGGTGTAAGTGAAAGTAGGCGCATAAACGCTACTAAAATTATGCTTGTCTTCAAACAAGCGACAGCGGCTAATGACTTTTTGAAGCACGAGTGCCTTTCAGTTTATAAACTTCGAGCGTTCATCCCGGCGTCCTCTGTGGAAAGGGTAGGGGTGGTTAGGTTCATTCCAAAAGAATCTAGCAATCAGGAACTATTCAATAAACTCTCCTCGGAAAGTGAAGTAATAGGTGTAAAGAGATTTTTGAAAAAAGTGGGAGAGGAGCTAATTCCTCTGTCCACTATCAGTGTAATTTTCAGCGGTACTAGTCTACCGCAGTACATTTATTTGGACAACTGGAGATACAAAGTTTTCACTTATGTTCCTCCTTTAATGCAATGTTTTAAATGTATGAAATTTAACCATTATGGGAAAATTTGTAAAAATCAGCAAATATGCTCACGGTGCGCTGGTGAGCACCATTACAAGGACTGCACGACGGATACACTGAAGTGCAGCAATTGTGGGGGTGCGCATCTTGCAATATCAAAAACGTGTCCTGTAAAGGCAGCGAGAATGGAGAGGAACAAAAAAGAAACCTACTCAAAAGTAGTTCAAATAAGTAGTGCGAGTTTCCCTCCACTCCCAAAGCCTCAGAGCCCTCAGACATATCAAAAAAGCCAAACTACATACTCACAGCCTAAGCAAACTACACAGACAAAGACAGAAATTTCACACAATGATATTGTAAATAACTCTAAGCTTTTAGGAGCCATAGTAAACACTTTGGTTACAATAGGGAACTCTAATAATATTAAGACTACTAATCAAATCAAAGAAACATTTTTAGAACATTTAAATAAAATATAATGGATTCTCACCTAACTATTGTGCAGCATAATATCCAAAGTATTAACAATAAGAAACCCTTGGTTAAAACATTTTTGGAACAACATAATATTGATATTTTGCTATTAAATGAGACCTGGCAAAAAAATACAAGTAATCCTATTAGATTTTCAGGATATAATTTTGTAGGAAAAAATGCAAATAATGAACATGGTGGAGTAGGCATTTTATTAAAAAATACATTAAAATATAAAATATTGCCAACACAATTTTATCAAGATGTCCAGTCCATAGCAATTTCTCTAGAAACTAATATTGGTTCCGTGTCGATTCTATGTGTTTATTGTCCACCTAAAAATAACAATTATTGTAGAATTAATAAACTTAAAAATATTATTGCTAGCTTACCAAAACCTTGTATAGTCTCAGGAGATTTTAACGCGCATCATATTGCTTTTGGGTGCAGTTGTACAAATTCAAGAGGCAAAACATTGTTTGAAATTTTTGATGAACATGACCTATGCCTGTTAAACACAGGTGTATCTACTACAGTACAAAGACCTAATGCAAATAGCTCTGCTATTGATGTGACAGGGGTGAGTCCTGTACTAGCACCTCTATGTGAATGGTCAGTGGGTGACGATCCTTTGGGTAGTTACCACTATCCAACATTTACAAAATTAAGCCTAGTTCCATCTAAATATTCTGTCAATGACAAAGTAGAGAAATTTCTATTTCATAAAGCAGATTGGACCAAATATTATGCAAAATCAGAGGAATACTTTAAAGGTATAACTTTTGATGAAAAAGATCCTTCACAGTCTTATGATAAGTTCTGTGAAGTTTTAAATACTCTTAGAAAAGAATTCGTTCCTTATGTAAAAATTGAAGGTCCTAGACTTTTTAAAACTCCTGCTCCTTGGTGGGATGAAAACTGTGAAGTTGCTGTTAAAAATTCGAGAGAAGCTTTACAGTTATATAAAAGAAATGGGTTGATGGAAAATTACATTAATTATAAACAATTGGATGCACAAAAAAAATTAATAATTAAGGATGCTAAGAAAAATAGTTGGTACAAGTTATGTTCAACATTCAATAGATATACTCCTATTACTCGAGTATGGAATTATATGAAAATGTTTAAACGTATTAAAAACCCACCACAGCATAAAAATGATGTATGGATTCCCGATTTTATTTCAAAATTTAAACATGATAACAATAACACAACGTTAAATACCTCTGTTTTCGAATTTAATAATGATTCTGACAAGCATATGTTACTTTTAAAGCCTTTCACTTTTGCAGAATTTAATATAGCACTTAAATCAAGAAAAAACTCTACACCCGGCTTAGATAACATTCCATATATAATGATTAAAAAATTGCATAAATTAGGTCAATTAGCTTTACTTGATATATTTAATAGGCTATGGGATAATCAATGTGTTCCAGAGAGTTGGAAGATCCAATGTATAGTACCGATTTTAAAACCTGATAAATCTTCATCTGATTGTAATTCATACAGACCAATATCACTAACATCATGCATAGGAAAATTATTTGAACAAATGCTAAAACTGAGATTAGATTATTTTACAGAAAAAAATAAATTATTACCAACATTCCAATACGGTTTCCGAAAAGGAAGAAGTGCTAATGAGAGTTTGACATCATTTGTATCGGATTTAAGAAGCTGTAAGTTATCAAAAGATGCTGCAGTATGTGTATTTTTGGATATAGAAGGTGCTTATGATAATGTTGATTTAAACCAGATTATTACTTCTCTTCATGAAATTGGCATTCCTGGAAAAATGTTAAAATGGCTATCAAATTTTTTAAATAACAGAAAGTTTTATGTTAAGTATAATAATATACTTCATGGACCTAACTCAACAAGTAAAGGCCTTATGCAAGGTGCATCATTATCTCCAATTTTATACAATTTATATACCTCTCAAATTGAGAAATATGTAACAACAAAGGATGTTAAAATTTTACAATTTGCAGATGACTTGTTATTATATAGTGTAAATAAAAATGTAGAAATAGCTGTAAATAATGTTAATTCAGCATTGACTCAGGTGCAAAATTATTACCAAAACACTTTAAAATTAAGTATTAATACCTCTAAAAGTTCATGCATGGTATTTGGTGGACCAGTAGATGTAAACATTAAATATAATAACTTAGATGTTCCAATTGTAAGAAATAAGAAGTTCTTAGGAGTAATTTTTGATACAAAACTAAAATTCGATGCTCACATTAACTACATTTGTAAAAATGCATTAAAAAGCATTAATCTTATTAGATGTTTAGCTGGTACATTTTGGGGTTCAGATCCCAAAGTTCTGACTTTGTTGTACAATAGTATGGTTAGAAGTCATTTTGATTATAGCTGTCTTGCGTATATGCAAACTAATCCATCGTTGTTGAAAAAATTGGATGTCATTCAAAATATAGGTTTGAGAATAATAAGTGGAGCAATGCGGTCTACACCTATTAATTCAATGGAAGTAGAAACATGTATCCCTCCTTTGCCGGTGAGACGTGTTTATTTGGCTGAAAAGTTTTGTTTGAAGCAACTATTCGCTAACTCCAACTTGGTAAACAAATTATTACTTCCACAGGATTTATTAAAAGTTACTGAAGCATCAATTGAAACTCTACAACCTACAGCGGAAGCACTTCTTTCCGGTAAAGGACCTACTATGTCAATGATTATGACTTATATGCATAGTATTGCTAGTAAGATAAATGTGAATGACGTTTGGCCTATGTATGATTGCCACTATGATGTAATAAACCTCGGAAATAGAATACACATCACTGATATTAAATCCAATTTAGACTTCCTATTGTTCATTGAAGAAAATTGTAAAAATCATTATAGGATATATTCGGATGGTTCTAAAAATGAGAACTTTGTAAGTTCTGCTTTCTATGATTCACAGTTAAAAAAATGTAGATCATATAAATTAAACTCTGACTGCAGTGTGTTTACTGCTGAATGCGTTGCCCTGTTCAAGGCATTGGAATATATCAAAGAAGAATTAATGTTTAAAATTAATAACTATGTTTTAATAACAGACTCGAAAAGTGTTCTTTTAGCTATAAATAATTTTAATTTGAGTAATTATAAATTAGTTTATATTATATTCCAAATTAAAAATGTACTACTTAATTTAAAACAAAGGGGAATTAATATAGAATTTGTTTGGGTACCCTCCCACAGAGGCATAACAGGAAATGAAGTGGTTGATTCTGCTACAAGAAGAAGTAATTTTTATGAAGATTGTTCAAGTAGCATCAAAGTGCCATTTACGGATTTATGCAATACAATTAAAATAAGACAAAAGAAATTGTGGAGTGAAGTGTGGGATGTGACTAATAAAAATAAAGGAAAATGGTATGCGGAAATTCAAAAGGAAATACCAATACAACCATGGTATTTCAAAACAAAGTGTGAATCTAGAAAATTTACATCATTAATGAATAGACTGAGATTTGGTCACTGTCTGGTGCCAACACACCTGAATAAAATAAAAATACTAAACAGTAAAAAATGCAACTATTGTGATTATGAGGAGGCTGATGTTAATCATATGATACTCAAATGTCCAGCTTTTGGCATACAAAGACTTATATTAGCCAGTGATCTAAACACTATAAATATGGAACAAAAACAAAAAATTGATTTTCCCCGCCATGTAAAGGACTTGTTGTGTAAAACGTCATATTTTAAGTCTATTTTTAATTATATAAGTAATACTATAAATAAAGTGTAAAAACGTTAGACTAATTAGTTATAAGCAATTTTGTATTTTTAGAATAATATTTAGTTATAAGCAATTTTGTATTTTTAGAATTTGTAAATTTTTGAAAGGCCTTAAAGGACTGTTATCCAGGGCCGTAAAATAAATTAAAAAAAAAAAATAAAAAATAAAAAATAAAAAAAAAAACGTCAATTGCGCGTCACTTTGTTCTTAATTTTTTGCGGTTGTGTCATGAATTTTCCTAATTTTCGCGCAGAAAAGGATCCCAAAACTATGTTAAATGTTTCGTAAAATAGAGAGAGATGGGCGCTAAAACCGCGGTTAATCTAAGAAAAAGAGGTGTCGCCTACAAGTGCCAGAATTGCGGCCGCAAACTTATGACTGCTGACGCCTTGGTGGCGCACCAACGTACAGCACATAATATTATTTCTAGACGGCGAGGAAGATTTGCAGCAGCTCCTAAACCCATTAAACTAGACAAACCGTTTACTAAAAAAGAAAAAGCCGAAATTGCAACGCCACCCGCGACACCCGAATGTACACAGGTCACAGATAGAACAAAAATGAAAAAAAATACAGTAGAATTTGAGTGTCCTAAGTGTTTCAAGAGGTTCTCAACCTACTTTCCCGCTCGGAAACACATACAAAAGCATCATTGTGTAGATAGGCAAAACTTTGTTGTGTAAGTATCTACCATTTATCCACATTTTTAATATTATGGCTGGCCAAATACTAGCTGTCGCATTCACTCATCGAACATCAGAAGGGTTCGTCCGACCCGCCAAAAGTGTGTTGCATATCTAGTACAAAATGTTTGAGCAGTGCCTTCTGATGCACATCAGATTTTCTTTTCTTACATACCATATTATGGTAATAATTAGGTGACTTAAGTATACTGCCCCAAAATACTGGGGTGGGATTCGATATCGTTTGGCGGGAGGAAGTGGTTGAGGGTGGTTCATGATATCAAAAAAATAACCCCAAAATGAGACTTAAAAATTCATAGAAAAAAACGGTGCATCACTTTGTCATGGGAGTGCTCTCAAACCCCCCCCCTCCTCCTTCTGCCAAACGATATCAAATTTTAACCAAATATATGAAACTGAATTTGTGGTTACATCACAGAAAAAAATTTAAAATGTGTTCATGAAACAAATAATTGGTATTTTCGATTTTCTAAGATAACTATACCAAGGGTATCATATGCAAGGGTTTTACCTGTATATTCTAAAACAGGATTTTTATTTATTTTTTTGCATAGTAGTTTTTGATTTATCATACAAAATGTTGAAAAAAATAACCAATTATACGGAACCCTTGATTTGGACTTATTTATTTTTAGCGTTTAAACTACTGTGAGTGATTTCCATTATAAATAATATCTGTCCCGGCTGTACTCACATGTTACGACGTTAGCCCGACTAGTTTCGAACCCATCCGGGGTCCTTTTTTAAGTTTGCGCACGCGCCGCGGTTTTGACAGTGGGCCGCGTGTTTATTGGGTTTACCAACAGCTTATAACAAAAGTTGATTACAGAACGATTGATTGCAGATTTGCAGGCCTAGAAATATTTAAAAAAAAATATTTTTCAATGTTTCAGGTCTCCAGACCATCAAAACCTGATCGAACCAGTTCGCCTAGAGCAATGCCCAAAATGCATGCGCAAAGTCAAGACAATAGAGACACACGTGTGCGATGAAAAGTATGATGGTCCAGAGACTATAGAGGACGGGCGTCTGTCTGTGTGTGGGGCGTGTGGCGAGTGGTTCCCCAACCTTACCGCATTCAACTTGCATGTGGCCAGCAGTCACAGCGAACATGTTGAGAGCATGTTCTTCCCAACTAATCAGGGTAAGTAATATATCATCAAATCAATGCAAAGTGTCGCTACTAGATGGCATTAACAGTCGCTTCGGTACTGAGTGAACATACATATCACAAATTTCGTCACTGGCAGTAAGTGAAACTGTGGCCTACTCTTCTATCTATAAAGGGGTCTTCCATCGTTGAGCATTCCGGTGAGAGGTTGCCATTCTAGCACCTTGGATTTGTAGTTGCAACTATTGGGTAAGTTTTATATATTAATAATACTAAAGATCAACCCATCGCCAGCCCACTATTGATCACAGGTCTCCTCAGTATGACAAGTGGCCAGCTGCCACAGCGAACATGTTGAGAGCATGTTCTTCCGAGGGTAAGTTTTTTTTAGTTTCTACCCTCCTTTATATGACGGACAAAAGGTAATAAATAATGGCTTAACTGAATTTTGACCACGTTGGTCAATCTCAAAGGATATATTTTATAACCAACCAACTACAGAGGATGTCATCATCATAATTATCAACCGATAGAAGTCCACTGCTGGGCATAGGTCTCTTGTAGGGACTTCCACATGCCACTGTTCATCCAGCGGCTCCCTGCTATTTGATGTCCTGTGTATACCTAGGGGGGGTCATCCCTGCGCTTTCCGGTGCGAGGTCGCCATTCCAGCACCTTGGGACCCCAATGTCTATCAGTTTTTCGTGCTTCGTCGGTTACTCTAGTTGTCCTAAGGATCCCCTCATTTCAACCATGTCAGTACGTAAAGGTTAATACATTATTTATTAGAGCCTCAATAGCTCAACTGGTAAAGGAGTGGACTGAAAACCGAAAGGTCGACGGTTCAAACCCCGCCCGTTGCACTATTGTCGTCCCTACTCCTAGCACGAGCTTGACGCTTAGTTGGAGAGGAAAGGGGAATAATAGTCATTTAACATGGCTAATTATTAAAAAAAGTATTCTTAAAAAAAACCATGTCTGTACATAAAGGTTAATACATTATTTTTTGTTTCAGAATTTGTTAAATGGAAGGCAGACATGGAAAATCAAACCGGCGCCAGCTATGCCATGTTAGAGAAATATGGTACCAAGCGATATTACCATTGCAAGAACAAGGATGGCTACCACCACAGGTCCACTAACAACCATATCTGCCCCTCAACTATAGTTGTTCAGGAGTTCTCCAAAGGTACTTAAACAGTGTAACTTAATTTATCTATATTATATAAAAGGAAAAGGTGACTGACTGACTGACTGATCTATCAACGCACAGCTCAAACTAGTGGATGGATCGCGCTGAAATTCGGCATGCAGATAGCGATTATGACGTAGGCATCCGCTAAGAAAGGATTTTTCAAAATTCAACCCCTAAAGGGGTAAAACAGGGGGTTTGAAGTTTATATGAAAGTCTGTCAGTTTTGAAGTTAGAAGTTTTGTAGTTAATATTTTTGCAATTAGCAGTATGACATATTTTATTAAGCTCATATGTTAAAATCTCATTGTTAAAGATCAACCCTACTAAGGGTGTAAAAATAGGGGTTTAAATTTTGTTTACTCCATGCGGACGAAGTCGCGGGCATAAGCTAGTTACTACTATGTAACTACAATTTTGGTACATCAGTACCCTTTTATTATAAACTAGTTGATGCCCGCGACTTCGTCCGCGTGGAAATAGGTTTTTCGAAAATCCTGTGGGAACTCTTTGATTTTCCGGGATAAATAAGTAGCCTATGTCACTCTCCAGGTCTTTATCTTTTGTAGGGTTCTGAACCCTAAAAACCGGCCAAGTGCGAGTCAGACTCGCGCAATGAGGGTTCCGTACTACAGTCGTATTTTTTCGACATTTTGCACGATAATTCAAAAACTATGATACATAAAAATAGATAAAAATCTGTTTAAGAATGCACAGGTAAAGACCTTTCATATGATACCCCACTTGATATCTTACTTAGAAAATTGAAAATACTAATTATTAGTTCACAACCACAATTTAATTTTTTTTGTGTGATGTAACCACAAATTCACGGTTTTCAGATTTTTCCCCAAATGTCAGCTATAAGATCTACCTACCTGCCAAATTTCATGGTTCTAGGTCAACGGGAAGTACCCTGTAGGTTTCTTGACAGACAGACAGACAACAAAGTGATCCTATAAGGGTTCCATTTTTCCTTTTGAGGTACAGAACCCTAAAAAGGTAAAATACCCTATTGAAGTCTTTCGTTTCCCAGGTATCCAGGTTCATTTCTATCACAAGCACTACAACCACAGTGCTGCAGATTACAAACTCTTCTTCATATATAAGAAGTACTCAATCTCGTCGTTCCTCAAGCGCGCGGAGGACTACAACACTCTGCTGCATCTGAAACCTGATGAAGATGACTTGTATATGCAGTTCAAGACGCTGATGGAGGGGATAGTGGTGGATGCGGCTAAGATCAACATTACCACGCTCAAAATTATACTAGGTAAGCCTTTTGAGGTCATTTTGAAAAATTGAAGTCACTTTGAAAACTTGAAGTCATTTTGAAAAATTGGTCTACTTGAAAAATTGAATTCATCTTGAAATAATAAGGTCACCTTGAAAAGTTGAGGTCACCTTTTATTTCCCTCGAATAGAGAAAAGCTTCTTAAGAAGGTCACCACCCCCAGTAGATATATAGAAACTTTTGTCTATTATGCAAGCAATATTTGTGCTAATATTGGTTGATCATGATGATGAAAATTAAAAAGGTTAGCTAGTATTAATTTTTTTTTCAGGTAAAGCATTAGAAATCACGTCAATTTTAGCCAACTACGATGAAGAAGAGATGGAAGACGCACCAATGAGCAACCATCAAATCGTGACTGAGGAACAAATTGCCAAGGCATTGGAAGAACCGCTTGTTAAACGGAAAATGACACAAACCACTACGACTCCTAGTAATTTACTAGATATCAAAGTCACTAATACCACTTCGATCACTAGTAATTTACCAGTTGACAAAACCACTAATCCCACTAGTAATTTACTAGAAGCCAAACGTAAAAATACAGATGTTGAAGCTAATATTAGTGATATACAAGAAAAACGCCTAAAGTTGGTAGATACGTTTGAAGAAAAAGTTGTAGCTCCTAAAATTGTTCGCGCATTTTCTTTAGCAGACTCTATTAGTAGATGTAAAACTGTTAAAGGTAAAAGTTTAGCTGATAAAGTTGAATCTAAAGTTGAATTAGATGATATTGAACCGTCTTCTTTTAACGATTCTTACAAAGACTTTGTTGTTAAAAACTTTCCCTCTATGGAATCCATTGCGTCAAGAACACGAAGCAAACCTAATGTTATCAAAACGCGTATAGGTCAGTTCAACCCTAATATGCCAAAAGTTGATGACAAAACTAAATCTAAAACGAATTCAATTAAAGTTGATCCAATAACTAAATCAGTTTCAGTTAAAATGGTTAAAGATAACAAATCGTTACAGAATGCAAATGGAAAAACTGAATCAATACCAGTTCCAAGTAAACTAGTTGATGATGAAACCACACCGGTTCTGGCTAAAATTCTCAAAGACACTAAATCATTGCGAAATGTTGATGATACTGGTAAAACTGTTGATGATAAAACTAAATCGGTTTCGTTTTCGACTAAAGTTGTCGAACACAAAACTAAATCGTTGTCTAAAATTGACGTAAAGGTAGGGACAGACTTGATAGACACGCATAACACTAGAGCCAAATCTCAAGGACCTAAAGCCAAAATGATAAGTAGGGTTAGTTCTCGTGCTAGTTTTGATAAGCCTAAAGTTGATATTGAATACGAAGTTAAGGAAAGGGCAGACGACTGTAATATATTGATTTTGAAAATTTGATAAGATTTTTGTTTCTTTTTTTTAATCAAGTTTTTTTTTATAGTTTTAACATTTGTAGAATACGTCACTCGTTAAATAATATAATTAGGATCATGGTATGAAAAGGTGGTTTTGTTTATTTTTAGTATTCCGCTCCTCATAATGGGCAAACACCGGTCAAGTGAGAGTCGTACGAACGAACACGAAGGGTTCCATAGCATCGTACAAGATATAACACGATGTACTTTTTAAGCTTCCATACCTCAAAAGGAAAAATGGAACTCTTATAGGATCACTTTGTTGTCTGTCTGTCAAGAAACCTATAGGGTACTTCCCGTTGACCTAGAATCATGAGATTTGGCAGATATGTTGGTCTTATAGCAGACATTTGGCGAAAAATCTGAAAACCGTGAATTTGTGGTTACATCACACAAAAAAATTTAATTGTGGTCATGAACTAATAATTAGTATTTTCAATTTACGAAGTAAGATAACTATATCTAGTGGAGTATATGAAAGGGCTTCACTGATGCATTCTAAAACAGATTTTTATTTATTTTTATGCGTCATAGTTTTTGATTTATCGTGCAATATGTCCAAAAAATACGACTGTAGTACGGAACCCTCGGTGCGCGAGCCTGACTCGCACACCGAGTTTTTTTTTATTAGCAAGGCGGCCATCCAGGGCGCGATTCGTGCGCAACTTGACCATCTTGTTGAAAAGTTTATATATTTTGGTTTTGTTCAAGTCACTTGTGAAATAATCATCATTTTTCTAGGATAGAATAGTATAACTGCCGTACTCAGAGTCGCTTAATCGTTACTTAAGTTTAGTTAAAACGAGACAGAGCTATATCTCACATAAATCTGTCTCGTTTTAACTCAATCTTAAGTAACGATTAGCGACTCTGAGTACCGCGGCACGACATTTAATTTAATTTTAATTTAACTCTTAATTCATTAACTCTAATATTTAATATTTTTTAATATTTTATAAATCCATACTTCCATACTATTAATATTATAAATGCGAAAGTGTCAGCTGAAATTGATAGCTTGCATCCCGGGGAAGGCCATAGGCTACTTTTGATCCCGGAAAATCAAAGAGTTCCCGCGGGTTTTTTAAAAACGTAAATCCACGCGGAGGCAGTCGCGGGCATTATCTAGTTTTTTTCTCTTTTTCGAAGCTTGATACATAGATTTAAACATACTCGCTTTATATGTATATGTTTTTACATTTATACATCCCACAGATATACACGCTGAAATTGTAATGGTTGTTTTCCCGGAGCGAAATGATTTTGTCGTGGTATTACAATCGATTTATAAATATAAAAATTTTTAGAGTCAAAAATGGCAATTTTACAATCGAGAAAAACTCGAACACGAAAAAATCGAATGAGACCTCGAACCAATAGTAATTCCGCGTGCGCGCAGGCTACTTTATGCCGTATCACTACGAGCGAGAGCTTATTTTGCTCTAAACTTTTTCACTTCATTGGCAGCGCGGTTCGAGTGGATGTACCTACCTACTATTCACGTTACGTCTAGTTAGTTACTATTGTTTCTCACACTTTCGAGTTGATGATTTTTTTATTATTATTTCAAAACAAAAACATTTTTACTTTTTAAGTTTAACTCAAAATTTCGATAGTAGGTACTACTGAGGGCAAATCGTTCTGCCGCGGGAAGACAACCACTAAAATTTCAGCGTGTATAATGATACTATTATTTCCACAAACAACGGGTCTCGTAAGGATAGAAATAAAACAAGTGTGCAGTGAAAACCGCTTCGCGAGTTCCTAGGAACTCCAGTTTTTATGAATTGTTCCGTTTTCATACAATTTTGTGCGATGCAGGTAAATTTTTTGTGACACTGAAACGACCATTATGTAAAAATGTATTATTTCACTGTTAGATTAATATTGTATTTGTAAAATATAATAGTGATTTAATAAAGATTTTGCTTTATAAATCTGTATTTTATTTAACTGCACTTATTTCAAGCCCCTATTTCACCCCATTAGGGGTTGAATTTTCAAAAGTCCTTAGCGGATGCCTACATAATAGCTTGGTATCTGCATGCCAAATTTCAGCCCGATCCGTCCAGTAGTTTGAGCTGTGCTTTGGTAGATCAGTCAGTCAGTCACCCTTTCCTTTTATATATTTCGGCTACTTCCACAGAGAGAAGTAAGTATACCTAATTACGTAATCCTGTGTGAATGTGTGGATGTTTGGATGTTTGTTACTCAATCACGCAAAAACGGCTGAACGGATTTGGGTGAAATTCGAAATGGAGATAGATGAAACCCTGATTTAACACATAGGCTACTTTTTATCCCGGAAAATCAAAGAGTTCTCGCGGGATTTTGAAAAATTTAAATGCACGCGGACGAAGTCACGAGCATCAGCTGGTTTATTTATTGTTAAAAGTAGTAACCTACAACAGAATTAGCCATATTGTTTTCAACAATTTCTAGTGCATAAAAAACCAATTTAAATCGTATCCATAAAACAAAAATGCCATTTTTATCGCACTTGGTACATGTGTGTAAGTAAAACAATAGCATTATCGAACAGTATCGCAATCTAAATAAGTCATCATCATCAACCGATAGACGTCCACTGCTGGACATAGGTCTCTTGTAGGGACTTCCACACGCCACGGTCTTGCGCCGCCGCCATCCAGCGGCTCCCTGCAACTCGTTTGTCCACTTAGGTAGATCACGTTGTATAAAGTCACCTAAATAAATAATTAAAAATTGTCTTAACTCTGTTATATTCTTTTCAGGTTACTTTTCCATCTTAATAAGACTAATGAATGGTTATTTACTATTTGCCGCGAATTTGGATGATTTTCGTGCAATAGCCAAGAAGTTCGAACCAGAAACCTTGGGCGAGAGCCTAGCACGAATAGCTAAGCCATATTTAAGAGAAAAACCAGACACCGATTTGGAAAACTCTGAAGAAGTATCTTCCGAGATTGATAATGACAGTCTCCCCCCTATAAAAGGTAACGTAAAACACACCCCAATAAAAGGTAAAGTAATGGAAAACCCAAAAGAAACATTAGATCTTAGTCAAAATACTTTCGATGAACTAGTCGAAAGAGTTAAGCAACGACTAACAATAGAACTAAAACCGAAAAAAGAAGATAATAACGATAAAATAAGAAAAAATAATAATCATAAAATGTATAATAATAAGAATATCGCGCAGTATAATAAACAGAATGTATATAAGAAAGTTAATTTGAAAGAAAAGTCTAAATATGTAAAAGATCAGATCGATTTTGAAGAAATGTCGCCTTTCGTAGATACCCCAGATTATAAAGAAGATGTTTTTAACAAACCCAAAGCTAAAAAAGGCATCCAAGCTACAAAAACAACAAAAGATGGTGATTACGAAGGAGTTATGACAATGCCTTTAAAATATTCAAAACCAGTTCAAAAACGGTATAAAAATGTATATCCACCTGTAAAATATCCAAGACCGTCAATAAATAAAAAGGTAGTTGAAGAAATTGGATCGACAACTGAGCCAAGTGGTTTATACGAAAAATTAGAGTTCACACAAAACGATAGTTACGAAGATTATGTTACGCCAGCAAAAGAAAACATTTACACAAGTTCAGAAAATAAAGAACCCTATAATAATGACGAAAACAAACATAAAAACGTTCTGAGTAATAAAAGATACAAAATTAAAACGGATCATTATTTTAATAAAAATTTTGATAGACACGCTAGAGTAAAAACTAAAGGCGTTTCCAATAAAAACGAAAGAGAGATCGAAAAATCGCCAATTAATTATGAATACGGCGAAAAAATTATTGAATCTGAAGAAATAAAGGCTAAAACTGAGAACTTGTGGTATGATAATTATGAAAAAGTTACTATGGATACTGTAATAGTATCTCAAACGTCGAAAAAACCTAAGTTCGGAACCAGACTACCTACTAGACATACTTTTAGAATGGCAACACCGAATTTCATGGCAAATTTTCCCATGGTAGTGGAAAAGTATAATTTTGACGAACCCATTCCAGAAAAGGATCGAGAAAGAGAATCTTTGAAATATATAGGTAACCCTCCTGCAAGTATAAATAAAAAAGTTCAATTATTATAAATTACAATTTGCACATGTTTTTAATTTTCGTTATTTTTAGGGTTCCGTACCTCAAAAGGAACCCTTGTAGGATCAACTCGTTGTTTGGGGTTATCCCAAAAAAATCCCGTTGAGTCACAGTGTTACGAGGGTGTGACTCAACAGGATTTTTTTGGGGATTGTTGTCCTGTAGGATAGTATAATAGGTATAGATGGCAGCAGGTATGCATACATATTATATCGTAAAAATTAAACACTTTCGTTCAATAAAATATTTTATTAATTAATTATTCTTTTCGTTAAATAATATTTATCACATCATACAAATAAAAATAACCAATATTTATTTTTGAACTTACTTTCTCCAAAACTTAATTTAAACTTACAAAAATTATTAAATTTATCGATCATTAAAGCACAAGACTTTCTGTCGTTAAAAAAAAAACCGGCCAAGTGCGAGTCAGGCTCGCGCATCGAGGGTTCCGTACTATTGTCGTATTTTTTCGACATATTGCACGATAATTCAAAAACTATGATACATAAAAATAAATAAAAACCTGTTTTAGAATGCACAGGTGAAGCCCTTTCATATGATACCCCACTTGATATAGCTATCTTACTTCGAAAATTGAAAATACTTATTATTAGTTTATGACCACAATTTAATTTTTTTGTGTGATGTAACCACAAACACACGGTTGTCAGATTTTTCCCCTTATGCCAGCTAAAAGACCCACCTACCTTACCTGCCAAATTTCATGATTCAAGGTCAACGAGAAGTACCCTGTAGGTTTCTTGACAGACAGACAGACAGACAGACAACAAAGTGATCCTATAAGGGTTCCGTTTTTCCTTTTGAGGTACGGAACCCTAAAAATGTGAGTGAAAAATAAGCGCTCACCAATGATTGCGGATTTATTTTCAATCATTAAGTTTTCAACCAAATATAATCGAGTTTGCTCGCAATTTTTTTGTTTGTGTATAAGTCTGTCACTTTCGATCCGTCCAGTAGTTTGATAGATCAGTCAGTCAGTCAGTCACCTTTTTACAGATTAGATATAGATTATTTTTAGGGTTCCGTACGGAAAGGAAAAACGGAACCCTTATAGGATCACTTTGTTGTCTGTCTGTCTGTCAAGAAACCTACAGGGTACTTCCCGTTGACCTAGAATCATGAAATTTGGCAGGTAGGTAGGTCTTATAGCAGACATTAGGGGGAAAAATCTGGAAACCGTGAATTTAGGGTTAAATCACACAAAAAAAATTAAATTGTGGTCATGAACTAATAATTAGTATTTTCAACTTTCGAAGTGAGTGACTATATCAAGTGGGGTATCATATGAAAGGTCTTCACCTGTACATTCTAAAACAGATTTTTATTTATTTTTATGCATCATAGGTTTTGAATTATCGTGCAAAATGTCGAAAAAATACGACTGTTGTACGGAACCCTCGTTGTGCGAGCCTGACTCGCACTTGGCCGGTTTTTTATAGATTAGATACTGTATGTGATTGTATTTCTTATACTTTGACGATCGATCGAAGCTTATTCTATTACTTAATTAATCCAATTTAAGAAATGAACAATAGTTCAGGCTCTACATAGTATGAAAACATGTAGGTATGTATTTAAAATTGTCCCAACCATTTATTAAATTAAATTAATTAAATAAATCACACAATTTATAAATAAATGTCAAAGATTTATAAAAAGATAACCGTAATTAACTTTACTTATTAGAAAACATAATATTATACTCCAGGCATTTCATTGATAAAAAACATTTATTTAGTCTCAATTATTTTATGTATTAAATTAATTATGGTCTAAGATATTTATTTATTATAAACACTTTTGAGTTTTGACACAAATGTATGACAGAAACAATAATAACATAAGTCCCGCAAATTGCTAATGAGCGTGGCCGCCATTTTAGTGACGTCAGCACTAGACAGATGTTTCGAGCTGATGGTATATTTTTACTTAAAAATACGTCAAATGACGTCATTTCGATGTTAATGAGACATGGTTCCAGCGTAATAGCAATTTCCAGGACTTATAATTACAATATCAGAGGAATATTTTTGTGACATTACAATAATTATTATTTTTATAATAAATAAATATCAGAGGATCCCGAATAGCATCGATTTTGATAGATGATTACAGGTCGTAGGTAAGTGCGAGCGAAACAGACAGATAACTCAAGTCCACCGTACTTCCGTCAGTCAGTCAGTCAACAGTCAGTCAGTGGCAGTTCAACTGCAGTCTTATATTTTTAACACGAGTTTTTTTTAATATTTTCGATGCTATTCAAGATTTTGTACTGATAGGTAAATATTAACCGTGAGTTTGCACTGACGAAACATTTACATTATAAAAAAATTACATTTATTAGCCTCCATAGATCATTGGATTCGTCACATACGACGGCCTGTTTTAATGTTTTTGGTGCAAACTCACTGTAGCGATGGGCGATTGATGCAAAAAAACAATCGAACAATCGATTGTCGATTTATTCGTCTTCACAAAAACAATCAAATAAAAATCGACAGTAGAGTGTTCAATTCATTTGATTGTTAAGTCTACATACTAGTTTTTTGGTGCAAAGTCACTGTAGCGATGGGCGATTGTTGCAAAAAAAAACAATCGAACAATCGATTGTCGATTTATTCGTCTTCACAAAAACAATCAAATAAAAATGGACAGTAGTGTTCAATTCATTTGATTGTTAAGTCTACATACTAGTTTTTTGGTGCAGTCACTGTAGCGATGGGCGATTGTTGCAAAAAAACAATCGAACAATCGATTGTAGATTTACTCGTCTACACAAAAACAATCGCATAAAAATCGACAGTAGACTGTTCAATTAATTGGATTGTTAAGTCTACATACTAGTTTTTTGGTGCAGTCACTGTAGCGATGAGCGATTGTTGCAAAAAAAACCAATCGATTGTAGATTTACTCGTCTTCACAAAAACAATCGAATAAAATCGACAGTAGACTTCACTGTCTGTCTGTTCAATTAATTTGATTGTTAAGTCTACATACTACAACATAAATTTAAAAAGTCTACGAATCGAATACGCATCTGAATTAATTGCGCAATTTCATTCGATTTTCGATTCAGTCCTCTCAGACCCGCGCGCTTAGTAACAATTGAATAATCAAAAACAATTGATTGTTTTGTTACTCGATTGTTATCGAATTATTCGATTGTTCGAATGAATCGCCCATCGCAAACTCACTATAGTAATTAAATTTCACTGTTCATCACCGTCCTAATTGGTAAGATGCAGTTGGTTAGATTTATTGATGTACACATCGAAGAGCTGCGAAGTTACTGAAATAGCACCGATGCTGCCCCATCTAGCGAGTGTGTCAAGTGTGTTAGGACCCTTAATCTGTAGTGTCACTTTCATTTTTTTATCTAATCTGAAAAAAGAAAATAACGTTTACTATCTTATAATAATATACGAGCTTATGCTCGCGACTTCGTCCGCGTGGACTACATAAATTTCAAACCCTTTAGGGGTTGAATTTTCAAAAATCCTTTCTTAGCGGATGCCTACGTCATAATAGCTATCTGTCCAGTAGTTTGAGCAGTGTTTGTATACAACAGTTGCATAAATAATTATTTCAACACACTTACTCATAAAGTAACTCTAATTTCACCGCAATTAGGCACATAAGGACGCCTATAATCAAACTGTGAATTTTTCATTGCTACGTGTGTGTTACTAATTTTTATTCACACGTGAGTTATAGAGATTTTATTTTATTGGTTAAGTTGCTTTGTTCTTAAAAAAGTTTCGATACAAAAAAGATCGTGTTCAATGGTACAAATAAATTTTTAGTATTATTTTCTTTACAAGTGTGTTGAAAAACGTCGTATGTATACGTGTGTATTGAATGATGCTATGTTGGCTATCAATCTCATCCGGAACGAGGAAAATCGCAGAAGAACAAAAGTGACCGACATAGCTCAAAGGATTAGCAAGCTGAAGTGGCAATGGGCAGGTCATGTCTGTCGCAGAACCGACGGCCGATGGGGCAGACGTGTTCTGGAGTGGAGACCGCGTATCGGTAAGCGCAGTGTGGGACGACCTCCAGCGCGTTGGACCGATGACCTGAAGAAGGTGGTGGGGAGCGGGTGGATGAGGAAGGCTGAGGACCGTGTCTGGTGGCGCGCTCTTGGAAAGGCCTATGTCCAGCAGTGGACGCAAACAGGCTGATGGATTGGATTGGATTGATGATTACCGTCCTCGGCTAACTTAAGACTCAATGGTAATCACTTTACTTACCTATTCTTACCCCAGTTGTAATAGCTCAATACATATTTTTCATGACCTGCCAGTAAACAGGTTCCCACCTAACTAATGCATACCCTGGCTTCAAACCCAGTGCACGCCACTACCTATTGGGTGTTGGTGGCCTATTGGTTTTTTTTAAAGAATATTAGCCATGTTAAATGACAAATATTCCCCTTTCCTCTCCAATTAAGCGTCAGGCTTGTGCTAGGAATAGGTACGACAATAGTGCAACGGGCGGGGTTTGAACCGTTGACCTTTCGGTTTTCAGTCCACTCCTATACCGGTTGAGCTATTTATTGAGGTTCAAATTTCTTTCTTCTAGAAAATATCTCACCAATAGATAGCGCCGTGTTCTGTTCAGTCTACCGGGTTCAATTAACACAAAATTCACCAATTAATTACTGATTTATTACAGTTACAATCTTACGACATAAAATAGAATAAATACTGTGACAAACTAATAAGAAAAGACTATGTACTGCGGCGGCAGACCTACTATATATATAGAGATCTACAATATATGCCCCGTGTGGCGAAATTCTAGCGTCAGCAGTTCCCTACAATCACCAACATTACACACTTGTACCATAATGTGCTATTAGTTACTTACATTTCGCGGTCATAAAACTCCATGTCGGCTTTGACTGTCAAAAACTCCAAAATCGGCGGGTTGGGGCCAATCTTTTGGGACAAATATCGCTTGAAGGATTCAGAGTTGGTGAAGTCGATACCACCACGCGTCACGTAGGGCGCTCCGCTGCACTCGGGCATTTCTAAAAAAATCATCATCATCATCATCATCATCAGAGGCGGATTAAAATGTCGAGAGAAACCTAGGCAAGCACCTCATAGGCATAACATAAAGAAACACACACAACACACACACACCCACACATACACATAAAGCATTCCGAACCAGTGGTAGATGCATCTGACTATTCATAAGTACTTGTAAAAGTTTATTCGAATAAAAAAGATAAAAAAAAGCACGACACATCATGATCAACCCATCACCGGCTCACTACAGAGCCCAGGTCTCCTCTCAGAGTGAGAAGGGTTTTGGCCATAGTCTACCACGCTGGCCAAGTGCGGATTGGCAGACTTCTTACACCTTTGGGAACATTATGAAGAACTCTCAGGCATGCAGGTTTCCTCACGATGTTTTCCTTCACCGTTAAAGCAAGTGATATTTTAATCACTTTAAAACGCACATAACTCCGAAAAGTTAGAGGTGCGTGCCCGGGATCGAACCCCGACCTCCGATTGGGAGCCGGACGTCCTAACCACTAGGCTATCACAGCTTCTTAGCTTTGAGGTACAGAACCCTAAAAATAGAAGAAATAGTATACCAGTGACCCCTGCAGCGTTGGCGTCAGTACAGGCGATATTCAGCAAAGATAGTATGTCCCTGCCACTTAGGCAGGCGTCTTGAAAGCTCCTAAAGCAGAGACCTGAAAAAAAATAACACTTTAATTTTTTTTGTGACGTAACCACAAATTCACGGTTTTCGGATTTTTCCCATTACTTGTGCCATAGGACATTGCTATCTGCCATATTTCTTCTTAAGGTGGTTTGATACATCCGGCCGAGAAAATTCAAACGAGATGGACAAAATTTGAAGTCTGCCCCAGGCTGAACTATGCCTATCATGAACTTTATGCCTCGACTGCAAAACAACATGCGACTTTTTTTTCTTAAAATAGAAGATTTCCACTATTAAATGGCAGATATATCATTTGTGTACATTTATTAAATGGCACATATATTATCATCTCTGTACATTCTGGGGCACGCCTCCATACAATTTTTGTCCATCTCCTTTTAGTTAGTTTTTCGAAAATATTAGACTAATCATACATCGAAGGCTTATGGTAATGAGTTTTGCGGGCATAACATTTATGCATATTATACATGTTTTTCCATAAAAACTTTGGTCAAAAATATTCATTATATAATATAATATAGTATATAATAATTACATAATAATAATATAATATTTGGGCACTCATGAAGATCAAATCGCCTAGTTTCTAGAGGATAGCGGTCTGTGTATTATAATGCACTCAACTGAAATTTCTGTGTACTGTCATGTTGACCTACCTTGTACGCATGCCTTCAACAAGTTGGAATGCAGCGAGCTGACCAATGCCACTGGCATGCCGGGCGGACTCACGACATACACCACACTCCCCTCCTTCACGTCGGTTACCATTTGGGCACTCATGAAGATCAAATCGCCTAGTTTCATAGTTTGGACCTGTAAAATGAATTAATAAACAATATTACATACAGTACAGTTCTTGCAATTCACGAAGGCGAGTGGCTCATGCTTGTGTTTAAGTCGTATCGGTATAAGTAACGTACACTGAATGTGTGCGTTTGACAGCGCTTGCTCGCGACTGATTGGTCCGACATGCACGCACACTTACACAATGTCCGTGTATCCGACGTAACCACAAGTAAAGTCCACTCGCCTACGTGAATTGCAAGAACTGTATAAGTGTGTAATGTTGGTGATTACCGCTGAGGCGGTAGGTTTTGAGGTACGGAACCCTAATAGATCGGAGACGGTCGAAGTGATACAGGGTATTCAAGAACCTGCATAGCCCCAAAGTATGAGAAGAATAAGTACAAGAAGAAAAACAGGTTGGCACCCTTTAGGTACGGAACCCTCTCTCTGTCCTGGCAAACTTCCCTCGAATGGATTATCTGTTTCCACCGGCTTCTGTTGGTGGCCATTTTCACTATGTGATGAAATCCACACCTGCTGGATCCCTTTAACTGGTCTGGGACAACCCTCCACCTCCCATGGCCCCACCAACCTCTCGGTTATATGGCCGAATCGCGGGAGGACGCCCGTTCGGTACTTGCTCTTGGCATTTTCCTGGGGCGCCTTCTTGACTCCCTACAAATTATTTTGTCTCTTCCTTGTCCCTTATGCTCACTCTCCCGCCTTGGGGGCTAGACGTCACTAACACAGCTGTGATCTCCGCTGCTGCTCCTCCGTGGTGCCGGCCTGGCACCTGTACGCTCCGAGCTGCTTCGCCTCTTATGCCAATGGTGCGCGGATTCCCGTAGCTAGTTGTAGTTCCCCGCCGATGAAACGAGGTCCGTGTAGAAGACCGGCCCCGCTTCCCCGCGTACGATCCCATCCAACATCGTCACTCGCAGCCCTTTAACTGGTCTGATGTTGTTGGTGTTGGTGAGCGGCCTCTTGCTCTTTTGCCCTCCGTGTTGCCAGTCACTATTAGCTTTTCTAAGCTGTCGTCCCCCCGCCGTATGATGTGGCCGAAATATAAGAGCAGTCATTGGAAACATATGGAGGAGAGTCGAGCAGTGATTCAGAGTTGCGAAAGGATAGACACGTTTGTGCGCTTGGCAGTCCACGGAATCCGTAGCATCCGCCTCCAGCACCACATTTCAAACGCATCTATTCTTTGCCTTTCTCTTGCTTTGATAGTCCATGTCCATGTACGGAACCCTAGAAACTATAAATACCTGAGGCTTCTTATTTCCATGTGCACTGCTCTCCAAGGCCTGCCTGACTCTTGAGGGAAGAGATCGCAGCAGCAAGTTGACAGGCTGGTCTACCATCTGATCCACCAAGTTGATCACGTGCCATGTTCTAGGTTTGATGGCCATCACTGGAATGTAGGAAAGAAGATTTTTTATTTATTTATTCATTACTAGATGATGCCCGCGACTTCGTCCGCGTGGAATTAGGTTTTTAAAAATCCCGTTGGATCTCTTTGATTTTGCAGGACAAAAAGAAGCTTATGTCTTTCCCCAGGATGCAGATGGGCCGTGACAGGCTAGCAGACAGACAGACAGACACACTTTCGCATTTTTAATATTAGTATGTCTTAGCTGACCCAGCGAACTTCGTACCGCCTTTGACTTCTAAGTATTATTACGAATCTTTGTATGGGATTATAGAAAAGTCTTGTTTTTAGACTTTTTTAGGCAATTCTTTAAATTTTTCTCCAGCATGGTGGACTATGGCCAAACCCTTCTCATACAGAGAGGAGACCCGTGCTCTGTAGTGAGCCGGCGATGGATTGATCACGATGATGATTCTAAGCGTAGAAAGCGATGCCAATAAAATACTAACACTTAAATCGGATCCTCCCTGAAATACGCGTTATTTCCTCATCACAGAGTGCTTTCGCGGCATACTTGTACAATACGCTGGCAACACTGGCCGGAGTCATTGGCAGCCTGGCTCTTCGTACGGCACAGGACACCTCGTTCCAATGCAGACCAAACTCCGACGGCACGTGCACGCAGCACTCTTGGAGTGACATTTTACTGATCAACATTTGTAGGCCTCTCAAGTTAGATCCTGAAAAAAGAATCATCATAATCATCTAATAGTAGTATTCACCAATGTCTCAATACAATATTATACTGAAATGTGATGTTATATCTTTTATCTTAAATATATAAAAGGATTGACTGACTGACTGATCTATCAACGCACAGCTCAAACTACTGGACGGATCGGGCTGAAATTTGGCATGCAGATAGCTATTATGACGTAGACATCAACTAATAAAGGGTTCTTGAAAGTTCACTGCCTAAAGGGGTAAAATAGGGGTTTGAAATTTGTGTAGTCCACGCGGACGAAGTCGCGAGCATAAGCTAGTCTCTCTTTAAAACCTTTTCACCAATTTCAATCAACTAAACTTTAGATGGGTAGGTAGGTAGTATTAATATCACAAAAGCGAGTGTTTGTCTTAGGTCTGTCTGTCTACCACGTTTTAGGGCCTCTAAATTTAACCGATTTTGACAAAATTTGGCTTGTATCCCGGAGAAGGACACAGGCTATTTTTGGTCCCGAAAAATCAAAGAGTTCTCGCGGAATTTAAACCTAAATCAACGTGGACAAAGTTTCGGGCATAAAATAGTTGGTAGGTAGGTACAATGAGTTGGGATCCTGGAAACGGACATACAGACTACTTTTTATCTCGGGAAATCAAAGATTTTGAACTATTCTAACTTTCATTAAATGAATATTAAAAGACTTATTGTTTTATTCATGAAAATAGCAATGTAATAAGTAGGTACTTACTGTTTCTCCGAGTTGCTTCCATTTTTGTTTGTAATGCGCGTTGATTTGTTCCTAAATCCTTTCCTTTTTTATTAAATCAATAAATAAAATATGTAAGCTAGGTATTCACTTAATTCGTAAAAAGAAATTAGCGATTACGTCCGCAGTCGTCCAATCTCCAAGTCCTCCCACGTTTTTCCGTTAAATTTTAAAATTAATAACATTGACAACTGAGTCAACTGACATTTCATTTATCTGTGGCCCTATCGCGGTTGTTTGACAGCTACAATGTCACGATCGCAATCATCTCTGATTGGTTAATGCTCGCTCACTATTGGCCACAATGCATTGTTGCAACAAGAATCGCACAAATTCAGCCAATCAGAACAATTTAGATTGTAATAATGATTGATGCAGGTTTTAGACAATCGCCCTACGGACATTTCATATATTTCATTTAGATAATACATAATAATTGACGTTACAGCAGTGTTTCCACAAACGATTTTGATTTTACCCTTATTTCTATACCAGTGGTAGATGCATCCGACTATTCGTAAGTACTTGTAAAAGTTTATTCGAATAAAAAAGATTTTTATTTATTTATTTATACGTATTCGCCCTAAATTACCTTAAAATTGTTTCAAATTCTCTTATAAATTTTTTTTCACATTAATTAGTATTTAACAATATCATTTCACGTTTCAAATATCATAATTATATTCACGATCCTAACTAGTCTTGTGACGTAAAAGATATCTATTTGGTTATAGGTATCACTTTACATGAAGGGGAGCTACCCTAAAAAATTATCACAATTTTATTTTACCACTTTGTCAGCGTGAATAATATTTATACCCATGCCAAATAACAGATTTCTAGCACTAATAGTCACTGAGATTAACCGAGGATGGATGGACGGACAGACGGATGGACATGGCGAAACTATAAGGGTTCCTCTTTTATTACGGAACCCTAAAAAGCCATACTAACCGTACTAGCCGTATAATATTGACCCTTTCATCCTAAAATAGAAAAATAGAGGCAAAATCCTATATGTGGAAACACTGCATCATAGACTTCATCATAGATGATAGATCTGTGGATGATAGCCATGAGATTGACACACTTTTGGCAGATAACCACAGACCGGTAACCGCGATCTTAAATGTCATATGATTTGACACTTTGTTTGTCCTTTTCAAAAAGCCGTAGATGGTAGAATAATAGGTAGATGTAAGTACTGTGTAACCGCGTGTGAGATAGCGATAGCACGACGTAACGATGAATAACACGACAATTATTACCATTGTTTAGTATATTTAGAATATTTGTATTAGACGTTTTTTATGTGAAAACAAGTAAATACGTCATGAGAAATACAATTACGCCACGAATTCTCAAAGTTTGTTTTGCAAATTCTTATATGTAAGTTGTATGTCTTCTTCTTCTTCCTTACCTTATCCCACGCTACGTGGGGTCGGCACAACATGTCTTCTTCTTCCACTCATTCCTGTCATTCGTCAACGTATTATCCACTTCTTTTTCACGCAATCCATCCACCTTTTCTTTGGTCGTCCTCTCCTCTTTTTTCCTTCCACATGCATACTTAACATTCTTCTAGTGACATGGCTTTCTTCCCTCCGCATTATATGCCCATACCATGCCAGCCTATTACCCCTCATCTTTTCTACCACTGGCGCTACTTTCAAACTACCCCTTATATATTCATTTCTTATCTTATCCATCCTTGTCACACCACACATCCATCTCAACATTCGCATTTCAGTCGCATGTACTCGCCTTTCATCCGTCCCTTTTACCGCCCAACATTCTGAACCATACAATGTGACAGGTCTAACGACTGTTTTATAGATTTTCCCCTTAAGTTTAAGTTTTATGTAAGTTGTATGTATTCTTGAAAAAAACCAGTTACACGATAAGGGTCAAAAATAGGTTAGCTACCTACGTCTCTGTTTATCACATTGGTAACTTTATCTGTGCTCTCTTTATAGTGCGAATGAGAAAGCAAACGTTCCTGCATCTACTTTTATTACTCTTTCTACGCAAAAAGCAGAATTTTATAAAATAAGATAATTTATAGGTAGTTAGGTACCTAACCTACCTAAGTTACCTTAAGCAAAGAGCACTCATACCTATAAATCGACCGAAAAGAGTTGAAATTAAATGAGGGCGTCACATTCGTTTTCTGCTAATCTGACTGAAAAGACTGAGGGCGTCCCCGCGCCTCATTCCCCGATTGCTATCTCGACCTGTCGAGAACTATAGGTAGGTGTTGTTTATAAGCCTTTGAATGTAAATTAAGTATAAAGTTACTCTTTAAATCAAAGGCATAAAACTCGATGAGATCTTTCAATTTATTAACTTAGCAGCTTAACAATAGTCTTATAAATAAACAACTTTGTCCAAAACATTTTTAAAGCGGTATGTTCATTCTTAATTAATTACTTTATTTAATAAAAATATTCTATGATTACGCCTCCTTGGTCTTGTTAACGCTTCTAGTCACCCTTATCTGTGGTTCGGGATAATAGTCTGAAAAACAAAAATATTGTAATTTATATTCATATACCTATTCATATTCAATATATCCGTGGCTGTATCTAAGATAACCTCAATGGAACCTCCAGTACGACAAGGCTCTCTTGGCACTTGAATGACATTGACAGGGGGCGCTGTTGGCGAACAAAGCTTAGAACAAAGGCTTAGAATATTCCGAAAATTCTGGAATATTCAAACAAGAACAAAGGAGACACTTGACGGCAACGTTAGTTCCAATTTTCGCCACGCGTCTAGTTAGCCTTGTCGCACTGTATTGGGCTGTATGGTCTACGACCTTTGCCTTTCCCGAGGGGGATGATTGGAACTACAATTTAACCTATCTGTAATCTGTCGATAAGTTCGGTAGTAATAGTGTTCTGTGGATAAGTTACAGCAACTCAGTACAGCAACTTAGTTAGCAACCAATGTTTATATTATGTCAAATAAAAAAATCAGTCAAGTAAGAGTCCTCTACAAGTCAGACTCGCACACGAAGGATTACTATCGTACATCGTATCGTTATCGATGGGTAAAGAACCTTATCAACATCGTAGATAAAGTAATAAAGGTAGATGCAGGAATGTTTGCTTTCTCATTCGCACTAAAAAGAGAGCACAGATAAAGTTACTAATGTGATAAACAGAGACGTAGCTAACCTATTTTTGACCCTTATCGTGTAACTGGTTTTTTTCAAGAATACATACAACTTACATATAAGAAGTTGCAAAACAAACTTTGAGAATTCGTGGCGTAATTGTATTTCTCATGACGTATTTACTTGTTTTCACATAAAAAACGTTTAATACAAATATTGTTGCTCGGTTAATACAAATATTGACTACTAAACAATGGTAATAATTGTCGTGTTATTCATCGTTACGTCGTGCTATCGCTATCTCATACGCGGTTACACAGTACTTACAGCTACCTATTATTCTATCTACGACCAACATCAAGCCTTTACCATAGACAAGCTCTCGACCAAGTCTCGGTTGGAAGTTGTAAGTTCGACCCAGCCTCGGCGAAAAGTAGTTGGTCCTCGGATTATCCATAACTGGGTCTGGTCTGTAACTGAACAGGTGGTGTTTAATATTAATGTAAAACCTTTCGCTGACACAATAGTAAAACGACATTACTGTCATATTTGTCTCGTTATTTATTATCATTATTTCGAAATCAAACAGTGTGATGATGATGATGATGATGATGATGATGATGATGATGATGATGATGATGATGATGATGATGCTAATGATGATGACGCTGATAATCCTTACCTGTCTTCGTCAGCGGGGGTGGAAGGCAGCCTGTCGGGTAGCTTCCTGCCCAGCCGCGGCGTGAACTCCACGTTGTCGTACCTCTTGTCTTGGTTGTCGGTTGCGCGGCCGAGCTTTGGTGTGAATATCACTTTCTTTGATACTGAGAAAGGAAAGAAAGCCTGTTTATTGTTATCCAACCTAAAAGAATGATTTTGTTATTATAAATATCTGAGTCCGGTCCTGCTGTTCATAATATACATTGCTGGTGTACGGGAGCGGTGTGCAGGCTCGACAGTACCAAAGGGAGATCTTCCACCGAGCGGTTGGTTGTGCTCGGTAGCGCTAGCTGAGCCGATGGTTGTAACTTGAAACTTCTATATATAATCCAGATAGCAGAAAACTCCGTTAGTGCGAGTACTGTCGGCGGTACATTTCTTCGGGACTACGTCATCGATTGAACAGCGCCATCTAGTTTCTACTGTAGCAACCGCCACACTGGCAAAGTGTGTGAGCATCCAGGTATATTTCATTTCATTTAATTTTTATATTAATATTACAATTACAATAAAACTTAAAGCTAGCCTTATTTTTATATTTATTATTGGATATTAGACTACCCGCTATTTTACGATGGTGTTGTTGCTTATAAGTCCCGCAAATTGCTAATGCGTGTGGCCGCCGTTTTAGTGACGTCAGAACTAGACTGAAGTTTCGAGCTGATGGTATATTTTTATTTCGGGTGACGTCAAAATGACGTCATTACGATGTTAATGAGACATGGTTCCAGCGCAATAGTAATTTGCGGTAGTTATACCACCGCGCACGCGCTGTGCCGAAAGATAAAATTACTATAATTTCTCATTAAGTGAAATCTAAATATATAAAAGGAAAAGGTGGCTGACTGACTGACTGACTGACTGATCTATCAATGCACAGCTTAAACTACTGGACGGATCAGGCTGGGCATGCAGATAGCTATTATGACGTAGACATCAGCTAAGAAAGGATTTTTGAAAATTCAACCCCTAATGGGGTGAAATAGAGGTTTGAAATTTGTGTAGTCCACGCGGACGAAGTCGCGGGCATAAGCTAGTTTGTAAATAATTTCTTTTGAGAATAAAATTCTTCAACCACAACCTACAGTACGCGACAGTTCGAGATGGCAATCGGGGTATGAGGCGGGGGGCGCTCCGCACATCTGCACGGCACCCGCGCTTGCCCGCACCGGATTAGTGCAGGGGCTGTGCGAGTGTGCGGGGCGTCCCCACCCCGAGTGCCATCTTGTCCTGTCGCGTACCATACCTACAGTAAGCGGCAGAAAATATTGTACATCGGCCTTTAAAAAGAGAGCGGCACTGAGGAAAGCAGGGAGCCGCTGGATGGCGGCGGCGCAAGACCGTTGCGTGTGGAAGTCACTACAATTGAGATCTATGTCCAGCTGTGGACGTCTATCGGTTGTTGATGATGATGATGATGATGACTGAGGAAAGTAGGTACCTACATACTTATTCTCTTACTTTTAGTTTGCGGTGCGTCTGCCTGCATGTCGTAGGGCATTTGATTGTAGTAGAACTTGAGAGCATCAGCCGCTTCTAGAAGTCTGAGGAAGGCTTGGCTGAAAGGCAAAAAATCATCGTATCGTGATAGCCTAGGGAGCGTCCATAAATTACGTGAGGTGTTTCTTTGAATTTTCTGTCCCTCCCTCCCCCCTGGTGAGATGCCGTGAGATTTTATTCAACCCCCTCCCCCATCGCCCAAACTCACGTGAGATTTTTCAAAATGTGGGTTTCTTACGTAAACGCGTTGGAGTGTTATTGTAAAAAGAAAAAAAAATTTGCTTCATGCTTTTATTTACGACTAGTTAAGACTAGTAATCCATATTGCTGAGAGTTATAAGTGTAATTAAAATTTAATAATAGAATATCTTAAGCATGTACAATCTGGATTAAATGGACCAAAATAGTATAATTTTTTTGTTTCAATCCGAAAAAAAATTGCGTGATATTTGCCGAGACCCCCCTCTCTCCAACGTAAGATTACATGAGATTTGATTCGACCCCCCCCTTAAACATCTCACGTAATTTATGGTCGCCCCCCTAGTGGTTAAGACGGCAGCGTTCCGATCTCAGCCATCACACATACCTAACTTCGCAGTTACCTCCGTGCGTTTTATGCAAATAAATATCCCTTGCTTTGACGATGAAGGAAAATATCTAATTGAAACTTACAGAATACTAAATAAGTAATTATTTTATTGTCCCAAATTTTGTGGGCATGTTTCCGATAAGGGGCAATCCTAGATTTAGGGGACATGATATGAAGCTACAATATCAATTGCCGTCATCCATTAAAATACTTTCTGACCAACAGAGTTGTTCACATATGGAATAAATTGCCTAAGGATGTGGTTATGTCAAGTTCTGTTAACCAGTTCAAGAATAGATTGGACAAACATTTGGAAAACTGGAAGCACTTCTGATATAGACGCATCAGCGAAAGCTGCTTAGTCTATTAAAAACCTATAATAATATGTCAGAGTGTTCTCCATATTGGTTCTCAAAGGTGTGTGAATTACCAACCCGAATTGTGCCAGCGTGGAAGACTATGGCCTAACATAAGGACGCCTGTGCTCAGTATTGGGCCAGTAATAAGTTGATTGTGATGAAGTACACTTGCTTTAACGGTGTAGGAAAATATCGTGAGAAAACCTGCATGTCAGAGAGTTCTCCGTAGTGTTAATCTGCACTGGGCCAATTTGTTAGGGGTTAATACTTCTCATTCTGAATGGAGCGCCGTGGGCCTGCGATGGGATGATAATGATGATGATATAACTACCTTTTGTCTTCTCCCATGTACTGTAGGGACCTCTTGCCTAGTCGGGGACCGAACCACAGACCTCCGCGGTCACTGTGAGCCCCTCTATCCAAATTGTCATCCTGTAGGCAAAACAGAAAACCCCCTTAGAAATAGTCCGAATAAAATGATTTTTTATTTAACCACTAGCTAGTGATAATAAGTCTATGCCACTAGCTGATGCCCGCGACTTCGTCCGCGTTGAATCAGGTTTTTAAAAATCCCGTGGAAACTCTTTGATTTTCCGGGATAAAAAGTAGCCTATGCCACTCTCCAGGTCTTTATCTATACCCATGCAAAAAATCATGTCAATCCGTTGCACCGTTGCGACGTGATTGAAAGACAAACAAACCAACAAACAAATACACTTTCGCATTTTTAATAAGGGTGGTGATGTACTTTTTAAATTTTTTACTTGCGTGGCGGCCATTTCGTATTAAAAAAAAAAAAAATTAGCTATGTTGAATGACTGATATTCCCCTTTCCTCTCCAACTAAGCGTCAAGCTTGTGCTAGGAGTAGGTACGACAATAGTGCAACGGGCGGCGTTTGAACCGTCGACCTTGCGGTTTTCAGTTCACTCCTTTACCGGTTGAGCTATTGAGGCATTAATTTTTATTATTTGTCCAGTCCAGCGGCGACACTGAAAATTTCAACTCTTCCCTATTATGAGATACAGCCCGCTGACAGGCAGCGAACACACGAACGGACAGACGGACGGACAAATCGTGGAGGTGTAGTAATAGAGTCCCGTTTGGGCATGGAAACCTGAAAATAGTTAAAGAATTTAGGTTTCTGAAAATCCGTGGGAACTCTTTGATTTTCCAGGATAAAAAGTAGCCTATGTCCTCCCCTGGGATATAAGCTAACTCTGTACCAAATTTCTGCTGGGCTGCGAAAAGCTAGCAGACAGACAGACAGATGACAGACACACTTTCGCATTTATAATATTAGTATGGATTATAGTGACTTTTTAAACTTACCTTTACATTATTGTTCGCAGCAGTTACATGAATATAAATAGCAACTAAAATAACCGAAAGCAAACGAATAAAACGATACATTTTGTATTAGAATCGATTGAGTGGTATTTTTCATCGATTTTTCCCGATTTTTATGTATTTTTCACGAGTTGTTGTTGTCCACTGATGTTGTGGATGTCGCAGGGGATGTTTTTATACGCGCCGTGATTGAAAAACTATGGTAATAGACGGGGGAGTTCGGGGTGAGGTGGGTAAAGTTGGGAAATATGTGTAGGGGTTGAACTTTTTTACTTGTGTTAAGTATTTTTTTTTCAAGTGTTTTACACTTGGAAAAATTTCGTTGAAATATTCATAGGTACACTTATAAATAAAATTGAAGCTTCTGTCTGTAATTTCAAAATAACTACTTACCTTAAATTAAGCTCATATGGTTATTTGAACTACTTATACCATAACTGAATCACACGTTTTTCAAATTTTTTCTCTCTGTTTAAACCAGAGATAATATTATATTTGTAGTGTGTAGTGTGTTAGCCTACCAAGCTAACCACATATTAACAAGTATAAATAATAATTTTATTTTCAAGTGACAAGGCATTTTGTAATACTACTTCAGCTATCCAAAGCAAAGGATAGAACTTGCTATGGATATCGTAAAGTTCAATGAGTCAATGATTAAAATTAAGAATTTGCTTCTTGCGATGGTGATGTTGTGAAAATTTTGTATTTTGTTACTAAATATAAATAAATTTGATGAACCAGACAAGTAAAATATGATATTTAGTCAAATCCATAAAAAATATATTTCATACGAACCAAGTAACGCCATCTAGTAATAGTCTTGAACTAGTTACAACTTTAAATAGAGAGTGAGCGATCTGTACTTGTTAATATAATTTATCTCTGGTTTAAACGGACTAATCTATCTATCTATATTGACGGGACTTTCACGAAAAGTAGAGGATTAATTAAGGCGTAATAATTAAGTAAGTAAGTAAGTAAGATTAAGTAAGGCTACTTTTTTAACCGACGCGTCAAAAAAGGTTTTTATACCTATATACACCAAAATCTCCGAGATTTCTGAACCGATTAAGTAATTTTTTTAATCGATAATGAAACTTTGCTACATTGTCCCATAAAATTTTTTTTCGAAGTCAGTTAAAAGTAGTGGTGTATCGAAATAAAACAATGCTCAATTCGCCCCAACCTCCCCAAGGCTTAAAGTGTTAGATCGCCAAATGGAAACAAATGTTGTATACAATAATTATCTCGGGCTCTCTCCATCTAATATGGGTTTATTTTATTTACTGATTCACTATTTATAGATGGGTAAGGCATGCTTCCCACTCTGAGAGGAGACCCGTGCCAGAGTGAACTAGAGTGAGGGAACTCTTTTAGCGTTTAAACTATCGTGAGTGATTTCCATCTGAATATATAAAAGGATTGACTGACTGACTGATCTATCAACGCACAGCTCAAACAACTGGGCGGATTGGGCTGAAATTTGGCATGCAGATAGCTATTATGACGTAGACATCCGCTAAGAACGGATTTTTGAAAATTCAGTCTCTGGGGGTAAAATAGGCATTCAAAATTTGAGTAGTCCACGCGGACGAAGTCGCGGGCATACGCTAGTATTATTATAAATGTGAAAGTGTGTGTGTTTGTTGGTTTGTCCTTCAATCACCTCGCAACAGAGCAACGGATCGACGTGATTTTTTGCATGGGTATAGATAAAGACCTGGAGAGTGACATAGGCTACTTTTTAGGGTTCCGTTCCTCAAAAGGAAAACCGGAACCCTTATAGGATCACTTTGTTGTCTGTCTATCTGTCTGTCTGTCTGTTAACAAACCTACAGGGTACTGGGGTATCATAATGAAAGGGCTTTATCTGTGGATTCTATAACAGATTTTTATTTATTTTTAAGCATCATAGTTTTTGAATTAAATATCGTTCAAAATGTCAAAAAATATGACTTTTGTGCGGAACTCTCGTTGCGCGAGCCTGACTCGCACTTGGCCGGTTTTTATTCCGGGAATAGAAAGTGTTCCCACAGGATTTAAATCTACGCGTAGGAACGAAGTTGCGGGCATTAGCTAGTCTACGATATTTTCGTTGGCACGACACATTATAGACACTTGTTGTTATTTTTTTTTGTTCACTAGTTTATGCTCGAGACTTCGTCCGCGTGGACTACAAACATTTCAAACCCCTATTGTACCCCCTTAGGGATTGAATTTTCAAAAATCCTTTCTTAGCGGATGCCTACGTCATAATAGCTATCTGCATGCCAAAGTTCAGTCCGATCCGTCCAGTAGTTTGAGCTGTGCGTTGATGTGCGTTGTGCGACTGACTGACTGACTGATCTATCAAGATCAGTCAGTCAGTCACCTTTTCCTTATACATATTGAGGCGAAGGTCTGGCACGCGCTGGCTCTCTCTCTCTAGGTATAATTGATTTTAAAATATTATCTTTGTTTGACTCTTTCTATTTACAATTAAAAAAAAACGGCCAAGTGCGAGTCAGGCTCGCGCAATGAGGGTTCCGTACTACAGTCGTATTTTTTCGACATTTTGCACGATCATTCAAATAATATGATGCATAAAAATAAATTAAAATCTGTTTTAGAATGTACAGGTGAAGACCATTCATATGATATCCCACTTGATATAGTCACTCACTTCGAAAGTTAAAAATACTAATTATTAGTTCATGACCACAATTTAATTTTTTATGTGTGATCCAAGCCTAAATTCACGGTTTTTAGATTTTTCCCCAAATGTCAGCTATAAGACCTACCTACCTGCCAAATTTCATGATTCTAGGTCAACGGGAAGTGCCCTGTAGGTTTCTTGACAGACAGACAGACAGACAGACAGACAGACAACAAAGTGATCCTATAAGGGTTCCGTTTTTCCTTTTGAGGTACGGAACCCTAAAAACTACGGTAAAAACTACGTCAATTGAAAGTTAATTTTTAAATTTGCATTTTTATTATGTAAACTTTAGTGTACCAACTGTTTCAACATTATTAAAGAAAAACAATGATTATTTAGTACTTCAATACAAAATTATATTGTCATCATCATCATCACTATCAACCCATCGCCGGGTAACTACTGAACACGGGTCTCATTTAAGAAGATTACTTACTACATGGGGTTATTCAAGGGGCGGACCAACAAATTCCTAAAAGACCGGCAACGCTTCGGCGGTTCCTCTGGTGCTGCAAATGTTCATGGGCGGCGGTAATCACTTAACATCAGGTGACCCACCTGCTCGTTTGCTCGATTTAAAAAAAAAGACGACCTCCCTGGCGCAGTGGTAAGCGCTGTGGTCTAAGGGTGAAATCTATAGAGGGCACTCTGACTTTGCATAATCTCAGACTTAGGCTTATGCTCTTTGCTAAGTCAGAGTTAAAACGAGACAGATGTATATCTCTCACATAAATCTGTCTCGTTTTAACTCAATCTTAAGTCTGATGAGCAAAGAGCGCTCTATAGATCTCAGCCTTAACAGTGGGAGCCTTAACAAATCAAATCAAATCAAATTATTTATTGCTTATTTGGGTTTACAATGGTTCTTAGTCATAAATTGTGGTACAGCCACAATCCCACACCAATCAAAGCCACAATCGGGAATGTGGTTCGATTCCCGGCAGGGGTTTGGAATTTTGTAATTTCTAAATTTCTGGTTTGGTCTGGTGGGAGGCTTCGGCCGTGGCTAGTTACCACCCTACCGGAAAAGCCGTGCCGCCAAGCGATTTAGTGTTCCGGTACGATGCCGTGTAGAAATCAAAAGGGCCATTGGGTTTAATAAAAACTGCCGTACCCCTTTCCATGTTTCAGCTGTGTGATTTGGCTGTATGTGTGTATTAGTACCTATTTTTATTTATTTATTTTTATTTTTCATATACCGAAATCATAGTTACATAGTTGTAATAAATTAAGTTACATTGGAAATGTTTATATCTCATCTCTAAATAGAGATTTCTTCCAGCTTCCCATTCAAGGTTGTGAGTAAGGCGTATTAAAAAGTGGAATAGGGAAGTTAAAATTATGACAGTGCATAATCAATATATTTTTGAAAATTTACTGTAGGTACGTACATAAAAACATAAATAAATTTTTTAAAAAAAGTGCTGTCATAATATAAAATATACTAGAAATAAAAATAAACTTGTAATGCCAGCCTCTAGGCTCAGTAAAGTTAGCAATTCATTTGCTCGTAATTCCATACGTTTCTATAATAAGCTTCCAGAAGACATATTGGAGATGTCTCTCAACAAGTTCAAAGTTTTCATAAAACGTAAACTAATTGAAAAATCCTATTACAATGTAAAGGATTATTTAAATGATAAGCAAGCTTGGGAATGAGTTGCTTAACGACTTTGTGATAGTTCTAATAAGTTTCAATAATTTTGTAAAGTGGTGATAATAAAAAGAATACCCGGCTGAGTTTGTTGTGGGCTCAGATCTGGGCGCGTTTAGAACCCTCGCGTAGCTTTAGTTTTAAGTTTGCGTAATAATTATCACCACTATATCTTACAAATCTAACACCATACCGGACCATCAATAAAAGTAATTTATTACCTATTTTGAATAAATCATTTAACTTTGACTTTGACTTTGGTCTTACGGTACTAGAATAATTTAATAATAATAAAATAAATAAATAATAAATTTATTCATAAGAATTATAAAATGAATACCAGAATCCTTAGTTAATATATGTATACACAAATAGTAGATTATTAACCAAGGGAATAAAGCAGTGTCGTCTGTCGCGGGTGACGATTTAAATCGCGAGCGTAACGAAGGACTCGAGGTTTACTCCCGAGCCCAGCGAGGGTGTTAAAAACTTAAATCACGAGCGAAGCGAGGGATTTAAGACGAGTCCTGAGTGTAGCGAGGGATTTAAGTTCACCCAAGACTAAGATAGCTTTATCACCGAGGTAAATACTCTACTTTTCGTACCATTTGCGAAAAAATTAACACAATAATAATATGAGATAAGCATTCATTAAACGTATTTTAGAACATTAACTTATTTATAAAAATAAATTAAAATAAACTTAACGTTTATGTATTTGAAGAAAACAAAAACGCTGCAAATTCCTAGACTAATATTTTTTTGTCGGAAAAGCAAAGGCATCAATCTCATACGGCCTTGTCGGTTTTCGTAATTCCTTTTTCAAAAAGATGTATAATGCTTTATATACAAACTCAATGGTGTAAACTTTCGTGGTTTTTGCTGTGTCTAAATTGGATTTGTTAAACATTCTTTATGTTGGTAATTAAAAAAAAAAAAAAACAGTTGTAGTCTGTCTGTCTGGTGGGAGGCCTCGGCCGTGGCTAGTTACCACCCTACCGGCAAAGCCGTGCCGCCAATCAATTTAGCGTTCTGGTATGATGCCGTGTAGAAACCAAAGGTGTATGTATGGGTTTAATAAAAATTGCCATACTCCTTCCAGGTTAGCCCGCTCCCACCTTAGACTGCATTGTCACTTACCATTAGGCGAGATTGCAGTCAAGAGCTATCTTGTATCTGAATAAATAAATAAAAAAGAAATAAAAAGTTCAGTATTTTCGGTACCTAAGTATTCCAAATTTAAATCACATTCTCTCCCTAGGGGATGAATGAAATTCAGTACAATTTTCTTTCCCTGTTTTTAACAGATTAAAAATGACTATTGTTATGTACGCTTTTGAATGTCACTTTTTTGAGCAAGTGGTACGAAAAAGATATATATTATGTCTATGGTATTGGTACCTATCGTGCTAAGAGGTAGATCCGTGGTAATATAATACCTACTTATGCGAAGTCCACCTTGTGGTTGTGTGGTTTAACAAGTGGTTAATTTAGTTATCAAAGCGAGCGCAAATTGAACGAATAGATTTATGCATTGTGGAAATAATCTAAGGAAGAGCTGACTGAACGGCTGACTGACTGATTTATCAACGCTCAGCTCAAACTACTGGACGGTTTGGGCTGAAATTTTGCATGCAAATATCTATTACGGCGTAGACGGATGCTAAGAAGGGATTTTTTAAAATTCAACCCTTAAAGGGGTAAAATAGGGGGTTGAAATTTGTGTAGTCTACGCGGACGAAGTCACGGGCATGATAAGCTAGTATTATTGAGGTAATTAGGATAATATGACTAAAGCAGAGATAAGATTGGACAGTGGCAATTGGGTTATCATTTAAATATATGTACCTATTTGTATATCTAAGTTTAAAAATACCTATATGTATTTAATTACTGATCAATATAATATTAACTGGTAAGCTTATGCTCGCGACTTCGTCCGCGGGGACTACACAAATTCCAAACCCCTATTTCACCCCCTTAAGGGTCGAATTTTCAAAAATCCTTTCTTAGCGGATGCCTACGTCATAATAGCTATCTTTACGCCAAATTTCAGTCCGATCCGTCCAGTAGTTTCAGCTGTGCGTTGATAGATCAGTCAATCCTTTTATATATTTAGACTATCTTATGCCCGCGACTTTGTCCGCGTGGACTACACAAATTGCAAACCACTATTTCACCCCCTTAGGGGTTGAATTTTCAAAAATCCTTTCTTAACGAATGTCTACGTCATAATAGCTATCTGCATTCCAAATTTCAGTATCCCGATCCGTCCAGTAGTTTAAGCTGTGCGTTGATAAATCAGTCAGTCAGTCAGTCAGGGGTTTGAAATTTGTGTAGTCAACGCGGACGAAGTCGTGAGCATAAGCTAGTTTTATTATAAGTACTGTATAGATTTCTGGTGCTGTAATGCATAAACATGTCCGCCAACGAGCAGCGACATACCTAACTAAATTATGGCATTGTAAAGTCGCGAGCGTGCACGATTGGCGCAAGATTGGAATATGTGTGAGTAACATAATATTATTTATATTTCAATAATAAAAATAATAATAAACAACTTTATTGGTAACAAAATTACAGACAGTAAGAACACAGGATACACTAATAAAACTTTTTTACAAAAAAAAATAAAAACCGACATCGATACACAAACACTAAAAATTGAAAAATAATTTAATTTATTACCGAATATATTATGTATACAAGAGTTGATATAGTTCCATAATAATATTTTTTGGGGTCGGTGCATTTAAAAAAAAAAAAAAAACCGACCGAGTCGGTTTTTATTTTTTTTGTAAAAAATTTTTATTTCACAATATTTAGTGGCCCCATGGTATTAAAATATGCTATGCTTGGTAAACAAAAAGGGGCCAAGTCAGGCTCGCGCGACGAGGGTTCCGTACTAAAATCGTATTTTTTCGACATTTTGCACGACAAATAAAAAACTATGACGCATAAAAATAAATAAAAATCTGTTTTAGAATGCACAGGTGAATACCTTTCGTATGATACCCCCACTTGATAGTTAGTTATCTTACTTCGAAAATTGAAAATACTAACTATTAATTCATGACCACAATTTAATTTTTTTTGTGTGATGTAACCACAAATTCACGGTTTTCAGATTTTTCCCCAAATTTCAGCTATAAGATCTACCTACCTGCTAAATTTCATGATTCTAAGTCAACGGGAAGTACCCTGTAGGTTTCTTGACAGACAGACAGACAGACAACAAAGTGATCCTATAAGGGTTCCGTTTTTCCTTTTGAAGTACGGAATCCTAAAAATGAGCGCCGTGCCTATCATTCAGTGTTAGAAACTGAGTTAACGAATCGCTGGTCTGTTGCACTCAAGGTTTTTAATTTTCTTTTTTCAGTGAGACTACTAATATTCGGACTTCTACTACTAGCAGTCAAGAGCAACCCAATAAACGGAGAAAACAACCGAAACATTGATCGAAACGTATACCTCGATAATGATTTCAACTCAGAAAACGCCGAAGAACTCAAAAAAGCTCTCAATGATGTAGCTTATGTTCAAAACTTTAAAAACATGATGGCTGATTATGTCAAAAGTCAGTACAGTGATTTAACTGAACACAAAATGGAAACAATTAAGGAATATCTCGTAGAGTTTTGTCACAAGTTCGCTATTGATCTCAAAAATATAATAGAAAATGGCGTCGAACCTACAGTTAGAGAAAGAATCGATGATGGGCTACCCGATTCGACGTTTGAAAACGTTAAAAACAGCATCAAAACCGAACTACCCGGCATGAGAGATGATACTGCTGATCATGTTGCGTATGTTTTGAGGAAAAATCTGTTTTTGACTCGACGAAAAATAGATAAGGTCATTAATGATTCTAAAGTTGCTGAAATCGAAAATTGATAGTTTTACTCATGAGAATGTTTAAGAATAATTTAACTGAACACAAAATGGAAACAATCAAGGAATATCTCGAAGAGTTTTGTCACAAATTCGCTATTGATCTTAAAAATGTAATAGAAAATGGCGTCGAACCTACAGTTAGAGAAAGAATCGACGATGGGCTACCATCGTTGTCGTAGAAAAATAGTTGTGTTTATATTTAGGTACTAAGTAATTCTGGCTAATTCACAAACACAATCTCTAAACTTAACTAAAAATAATTATGTATTCCTTGCGGAAATTGGACACCAGATTTAAAACCTGTCAATTTTGTTTAGAAATTGTTTAGACGTTCTAGGGGCCGATTCTCTAGGCGGTTTTCTAATTTTAAAATGTCTAATATTAGACTTAGAAAGGTGTGTTATTCTGAAAACCCACTTAAATGACAGGTCTAACCTAAAATTGAATTTGACAGCACTAAACTATTCAATTTAGATTTTAAAGAGCAAAAGTTATTCTGTTGCACGAACTAAATGCCTAAATTAAGAAACGTCAACCTAAAATTTTCTAAAATTAGAGTGGACCTCGCGAGGTGCCCACTAAATTTAAAGAGTCTGCTTAAATGGCAAAATGGACGTGTTTTGAAAGAAATATTTTTATTTGAGTTTAGAATTGTTATATTTAAGATAAAAAAAGTATCTTTTAAGTGTTTTAATTTAATTTAAACTTTATAAAATGGAAATATACGTGGTTTCTCTGGCTCGTCGTTAATTCACAAAAAATAATTAGGTTGGTTATCTACTTTGTTGTCTAAGAGTATCAGACACCTCCACAGACATCCTGGCGGCTTCAGCAAGGCAAACCTAAGATCCTTAAGTCTCCTTATTTCTTAACTAGCAAGTGGCAGCTGTTCGAAAATCCTGTGGGACTAGGATACTTTTCTGTAGGTACTTAGCTTACCTACCTACCTAATAAAAGTAGCCTATAAGTATATCCTTCACTAGTATGTGTTCTTGTGAAAAATCTCTGTGCCCAACTAGGTTAGATGCATAAAGGAACATACCCAGAGACAAAAACTTGCATAGGTAGCTACCTAAATATTAGTGTGAACATAAATCTTTGCCAATTAGGTATGCCAAGGTAAAACTTGATGCCTTGTTATCATTATCAATGAGATTAATTCCTACTACCTACTACTTATTGCTAAACATATCAAAAATAAAGCAGAATAAGTGTGGTGGTAGAGTAGGTACTTATAATAAAGTTTAAGTTCTAAAATCTTAATGAGTTCACCTAAAGGTTTATTTATAGGCTAAATTAACAGATTTTAATTTAGTTATGTCTTATACTTACATACCCCTAGTATTGAACTAAGTACTTGAGTAGTACCCAGTTACTTCTTTATTTTCAACTCAGTAGATACCTGCTTGAAAGACTACCTATTACATGCATAAGTAGGTACTTATACTAGCTACAGTACAGTATAGATAACTACAACTAACTGACATAGCCTGGGTTCACTTTAATCATCTGATAAGTTTTAGTTGAGAAGTACCTAGTAGATACATCTTGTAATTCCTAAACATATCATGATAGGATCTTGTTGAGTTTACCTATATAGGTATACCCATACCCATATGGGTATACCTATATAGGTATACCCATAACCATATGGGTATCACATTTCAGGTTAACTAGCTGACCTGCCTGAGTTGTACCTGCCCCAGCTTTGTTCGGGTGGAATAAGTACCTATGTAAGTATCTGAAAATTATGTCGTAGTGGTCTATATAGGTACTTAAAGTAAACGTTCCTTACATGCAAATTCTCAAGTTTTTAAGCTCAGCAGCTTAATAAATTACTAGACTCAGGAGTCAGCAGCTTATATGCTGATGTCAGTCAGTCAGTTTATATTTTTACATTTACATAATATGTACAGAAGAGAGAGAGAATAGCTAGGACTTCTCCATAACATCCTCAAAAATGTGTGAAGTCTGCCAATCCGCACTTGGTCAGTGTGGTAGATTATGGCCAAAACACCTTATACGGAGAGGTGACCCGTGCTCAGTAGTAGTGACCCGGCGATGGATTGATAATGATGATGATGATGATGATGTACTGACCTAGCTACCTGCCTTTAGGTCACAAGAAGTATATAGGGTACTTCTAGTACCTAAAGTGATCCTATAATGGTTCCTTTTGAGGTATGGAACCCATAGTTAGAAGAGAAATAACGTCAAAAAATAATTTGATTTCTTTTATCTTTTCTAGATCTATTTTATTGAAAACGGACTAAAGTTTTCTACACATTCCTATAATTCTACAAATTAATACAGAAATCTATAGACTCAACCTTTATTTAGTTTGAAATCTATAGATCTCTGACTTTGCATAGACTTAAGATACTGATAAAAGAGACAGAGTTATATCATTGGCATAAATCTGTCTCGTTTTAACTGAAACTTACGTCAGAGCAAAGTCAAAGTATGCTCTCTATACATATCTGTGCTTAAAGTATTATGTTTTAACTATGTCTAGTCTGAGCTAATTCAAAGTATAAGTACTCTATAGATTTTAGCCAAAGAATATGCAAACCTCAGAAAATGATTTTATAATTGTTATGGTGAAGACTGCATTGAAATTGATATAAATAGGGACTGAAAACTAATTTTGAACTATTTATACCTATAGATTATAAATTTCATTTTTCAGGTAGTACTAGTACAACTAAGTCATACTACAGCTGCTCAGTATGATGAAGGCAAGAATTTCCTAACAAAAGCAAGAAAACTTCAATCAGATACTTAATTAACAATTACTTTTATTAAATAAAATAATAAAATATATACATATGTTTCATTCTGTACTGTACATAATTAATATTTATTTCAATAACATTTAAATAAAAATTAAGTTTAGGAAACAACAGCTGTTCATTTTTGGTAGATGAGTGACGGAACATCTTTTTAACTCGCAGACTCCATATACTTGGTTTCATGAAATGGGCTGAAATAAAAATTATCAACGTTGAAAGTTTGTTATGATGATGTGTTGAAAGGTGTACCTAATGTATCCTACACTTCAATTTTTTGCTATGCATACTAGCTGTTTACTATGCAATTAAGCATCACTTTCTTTAACGGTGAACCAAACCATTGTGAGGAAACCTAAATGCCTGAGAGTTCTCCATAGTGTTCTCAAAGGTGTGTGAAATCTGTCAATGTGCACTCGGCCAGAGTGGTGGACAATGGCCAAACTCTTCCCGTTTTGAGAGGAGTCCCCTGCTCAGTAGTCAGCCGGCAATGAGTTGATCGTGTGATGATACTAACTGTTGCCTGTAATTATTATTTTTATATAGGTATGCTACACTTCCATTTTTTGCTATATTATAATATGTACTAGCTGTTTAATAAGCAATTAAGTATCACTTTCTTTAACCGTGAAGGAAAACATTGTGAGGAAACCTACATGCCTGAGAGTTCTCCATAGTGTTCTCAAAGGTGTGTGAAGTCTGTCAATCTGCACTTGGACAGAGTGGTGGACTATGGCCAAACTACATTTTGAGAGGTGAGCTGGCAATGAGTTGATCATTATGATGATACCAGCTGTTACCTGTTATTATTATTATTATACACGTAGGTATATACATTCAATCTTGATCTTGTAGGTACTTTCATGCCTTAAATCACATTACCGCCTTAGTTTGTTGAATTCATAGCAGAATTCATGGATACCTCGTTCCACGTCCTTGCACGCCAGATTTGTAAGTATACCGCCAAGTTTCAGAACTTCCTCGCTGTATATTCCTTTACCTGTATATTCAATGTACTCTGTGGCAGTCAGTTATTTAGGATGATTGCTTTTCATCTGTTTGCATTGATTTCCTAGCAAGAGTTTGACAATTAGGTACCTCGGTGATTTCAAGGTAAGGTAGGTAGGTAAGATTCCAAGCAAAATTCTTTGCTTTTATCTATTTTATGCACATAACCACTATTTTCACAAAGTTTTGTAACAAAAACTAAGATTCTTTAACCACAAAACATAAAGAAATTAGGTTAGAAATTATATTTGCAACAAAAATAATAGATCTGTTTTTTAACTAGTTTTACGGCTCTGGGTTCTAGCACTTTTGATCAAAGACTTAAGCCTACTTCACACGATAAAATGAACAAAACTTCAATTTTCGACACTTTTATTGTGATTCGACCTAAATAAATCAAGTAAAGTTATTATTTTTGTATTTCAAGTAACATCGTTCGATATTTTTCGCAAAAAATAGTTTTAAGATTAAAGGGGAAAATCAAACACAAATTTAGTGCAGTTCTTGTTATCTTAAATAGCAACACTTACTATTCAATTCAAACGTCATTTTAGACGGCCATTTAGGATGTTTAAATTTAGTTGAAGCAAAAAAGCGAATGCAGTTTAGAAATAGAAATCCTAAAATTAAAGAATCTAAAATTTAGTTTAGGTTTAGGTTAGAGTACAACAGAATTAGCGCCAATGGCGCTACAATGCATACAACTTTAAAATGAATAAAACTAAACTTGTGGTTACGTCGTTTACATGGGCATTACGTGTGTGCATGGGCGTACCCAGGTTCTGGGCCGGGGGGGGGGAATCAGTTTTTTTTATAAGCACCTAGTCAAATAAATGAACATAAATTAAAATAGGTTTTTTGTATAAATTCTTTTAGTACACAATTAGGTAGGTATAATCAGTAAGTACCCTTATTATAAATACGAAAGTGTTTGTTGGTTTTTCGTTTGTCCTTCAATTACATCGCAACGGTGCAACGGATTCACGTGATTTTTTGCATGGGTATAGATAAAGACCTGGAGAGTGACAAAGGCAGACGTAGCTTACATCCCGGGGAAGGACATAAGCTACTTTTTATCCCGGAAAATCAAAGAGTTCCCACGGGATTTTTAAAAACCTAATTCCACACTGACGATGTCGCGGACATCAGCTAGTATTATTATATTATACTATATTCGTATTTTATTACACGACTGCTCAAAAAAGGAGTCTAATGCGTGGTAATGCTTTCAGGGTTCATGTATACAGGCGTAACCAAAACGCTAAACACACACTTAGCGTTATTTTTAACCGACTTCAAAAAAAGGAGGAGGTTCTCAATTCGTCGGAATCTTTTTTTTTTATTATTTTTTATTTTTTATGTATGTTCCCCGATTACTCAAAAACGCCTGGACCGATTTTGAAAATTCTTTTTTTGTTTGAAAGGGTTATATTATACTTCAAAGTTGGTCCCATTTCAATTTGGTGAAGATCTGATGAACATCTTCGAAGATAGATACTGGAACTCCTCAACGGATAAGAGTAAATTGCTCGCGATCAGTGTAATAGCTTAGTAAACAGTAGATTTTTAACCAGTCATAGCATAATTCCATGGGGCCACTAAAAAGTGTAAATTAAATTTTTTTACAAAAAAAAATAAAAACCGACTTCGTTACATAAACACTAAAAATTGAAAAATAATTTAATTTATTACCGAATATATTATGTATACAAGAATTAATATAGTTCCATAATAATATTTTTTGGGGTCGGTGCCAATGAGGTGCCATTGTGGAGTCCCATAAAAATATGAAGTCTAGACGATTCGCGCAGCTAAAGCTAATTGGCACCGGCACCAAAAAGTATTATTATGGAACTATATTAACTCTTGTATACATAATATATTCGGTAATAAATTAAATTATTTTTCAATTTTTAGTGTTTATGTAACGAAGTCGGTTTTTATTATACTAACTAAACACAATCCGATACCAATAACCATTTGCCCCATTTTGTAGTTTTAGTGATGTAGTATTTTTCAAACACGCAATGCATAACTCGTTGCTCGGGTCAATGCCCCACTTACGACACGGCATTGACTCCGAGTGGCCTACTTACGCAACGTTCGTTGACCTCTAGCGTCAGTCAGATGTTTTATTTGCAATATTTATTTCCTAGCATAAGCTTGGCGTTTAGTTGGAGAGGAAAGGGGAATATTAGTCGTTTAAGTTTTAGTTTGTTGTGGGCTCTTCTCAGACCTGGGCGCGTTTGGAACCCTCGTAGCTTTAGTTTTAAGTTTGCGTAATAATTATCACCACTATATCTTACAAATCTAACACCATACCAGACCATCAATAAGAGTAATTTATTACCTATTTTGAATAAATCATTTGACTTTGACTTTGACTTTAACATGGCTAATATTCTTTAAAAAAAAAATCGTGAACTTTTACAAAATTATAGGATGTTTTTTATATTTTTTTCCGCGTTTTTTTTGTGGTATCATATTATCAGTATATCAGTACATTATCAGTACATATCACCTGTCTTCGTTTTTTTTTTATTATATTTTTTTTATTCAGATACAAGTTAGCCCTTGACTGCAATCTCACCTGGTGGTAAGTGAAGATGCAGTCGAAGATGATAGCGGGCTAACCTGGAAGGGGTATGGCAGTTTTTATTAAACCCATACCCCTTTAGTTTCTACACGGCATCGTACCGGAACGCTAAATCGCTTGGCGGCACGGCTTTGCCGGTAGGGTGGTAACTAGCCACGGCCGAAGCCTCCCACCAGACCAGACCAGAAATTTAGAAATTATAAAATTCCAAACCCCTGCCAGGAATCGAACCCGGGACCTCCCACTATTAAGACCACAGCGCTCACCACTGCGCCAGGGAGGTCGTCGGTTTTTGCTCGCGTTCTGGTTACACCCTGTATGAAGTAGGTGAGGTTCTTTATTCCGCCATAATTTCTAAATTCCTGAACGGATCTGGCGTGACTTACGCTTACCGCCGTACTCAGAGTCGCTTAATCGTTACTTAAGTCTAGTTAAAACGAGACAGAGCTATATCTCTCACATAAATCTCTCTCGTTTTAACTCAATCTTAAGTAACGATTAGCGACTCTGAAATCAATATGGCCGCTGTATGACGTTATTTTCAAATGTATTTTTTTTCTTAGTTCGTTTTTTGGCAGGCATGTTATTCAAAATTTGTTCCTTACGGCGGTTGATACGCACTTGTTATATTACGATAAAATTGGATACATAATTATTATGCTAAAATTCATCTAATCATAAACTTGGGAGTCTGAAATAATATTTGTTGTAATATTTAAAACAGAATCGTTATTCCGTTTCCGGATTCAATGTCAATGTACGGAAAGAGTATGATTTAAATAGTATCTTTTCTTGTATGTTGTTTAATTTAATATTTAGGAATGTGACAATACGATAAATAATATTATGTGAATTGTCAATACTGGTAACTAATTATTCATTATAAATTAAATACTGTCAATGTACTAAGAGTGACATTATACTAAGCTATTTGTCAACATACAGTTGGCAATAGCTATTATGTGAAATAATAATGTTGTGTAAACTGACAATTTAAGTCGCTTATTATTATTGTAAATTATTAATACGTAGACCATCAATGTTACTGATTTTATTATTGTAAATTGGGTGTGTCAACATACCTTTTGTCAACAAACCTAAAATAAATAATGATTAATATTAAGATCATGTGATAGTCGACATCCGCCTTGTTTGCGATGGCAGTGTTATAAAAGTACCATACCTCGACAGAGAGGGGACAGTCTTGTATCGACAGCCAAGAGCAAACACGGTGGACCTTACTGTAGTTAAGTATTCTTATATTTTATTATAATGTAATGTAATCATTTGCCTTTTATGGGTTACCTGTTGTAACTGTGTACCAAATATGTACCTACTACTTTACTAAACGTTCTAATGTTTTAAAAGATGTGTGTTATGGAGTTTCTTTGCCCTTTCTTCTCCATGACTAAACACGGTAGCGAAATGGGTGGTAGATTCATTTAAATATCAATAGATCAATGCTGAACAATACAATTCAATTATAATTCGACTTGGTTGGTTTTACTTCTTAGGTTATAAAAACACCTACCCTCTTTTGCTAATTAATTATCTTATCTATTGAGATAAACGTAAACATTAAGTTATTAACTTCTAATTATTTTATAAGCCAGTTTAGATGGTGAATAATACAGCAGATGCTTTTCTTTAATTTTAATTACTTAGTATTTGGCCTTACCTGACAAAACTACAACTACCTACATCTATATATATAAAAGGAAAAGGTGACTGACTGACTGACTGACTGAATGACTGACTGACTGACTGACTGATCTATCAACGCACAGCTCAAACTACTGGACGGATCGGGCTGAAATTTGGCATGCAGATGGCTATTATGACGTAGGCATCCGCTAAGAAAGGATTTTTTAAAATTCAACTCCTAAGGGGGTGAAATAGGGTTTTGAAATTTTGTAGTCCACGCGGACGAAGTCGCGAGCATAAGCTAGTTTCAAATAATTGATAGATGATAACTTTCATTAGTCATCATTAGACTTAATTTATCATCACTATTAAAGCCCACTGTCTTAACTTTTTTTTTATAAATTTGTCACTCTCATGTGATCCGAATCCGTCAAAATGACTATAATAAGTCAATGGTGAAAAATGATAATACGTTTCGAACTTGTCATAGAACTATTTGTATAGTAGCTTATGATATATGACGTAGATATTTTTTATATCCGTATTTTCACGGATTCGGATCGGACGAGTGCTTGATCGCTCTTAATGATTTTGATTTTGAAAGCCCCTAAAAATAATAATAAAATAATAATAGGGCATCTATAAAAGAAAAGAAAATAAATAATAATGCGATAATTTATTTTTTTGTTTCAATTTTACTTTACATAAAATTGATTTTTGTAATGCTCGATATATATTTTGTAATTCCATACATACATATTTTATTAAAAATGGTATTTTCGTTTTACATTTTAGGTAATTTCGTGAAACATTTGACTTAAATTCGTGAAACTAAATAAACATTTGACTTAATTTCATGGCACTAAATAAATATTTGACTTAATTTCGTGAAACTAAATAAATAAACATTTGACTTGATTCCGTGAAACTAATTACACATTTAACTTAATTTCCTGAAACTAAATAACCATTTGACTTAATTTCCTGAAACTAAATAACCATTTGACTTAATTTCGTGGATCTAAATAAACATTTCACTTAATTTCCTGAAAATAAACAAATATTTGACTTAATTTCGTGCATCTAAATAAACATTTGACTTAATTTCGTGAAACTAAATAAACATTTGACTTAATTTCGTGAAACTAAATAAGCATTTGATTTAATGTAGTGAAAGCCTATATTTGAACTTGTTCTGCATTTCGATAGGCATAGCATCGATGCTGGGGTAGCAGATACACATTTGGCCCTGTCCTCGCGATTTCGGGTAATTTCTTGGCGGGAACGGGTAACCTGATGACAGATAAAGATTGTTACACTTACAAAATATAGAAAGAAACAAATCAGTACCCTTATTATAAATGCGAAAGTGTGTTTGTTTGTTGGTTTGTCCTTCAATCACGTCGCAACGGTGCAACAGATTGACGTGATTTTTGCATGTGTATAGATAAAGACCTGGAGAGTGACATAGGCTACTTTTTATCCCGGAAAATCAATGAGTTCCCACGGGATTTTTAAAAAACCTTATTCCACGCGGACGAAGTCGCGGGCCTCAGCCAGTAAAATAATAATGTCCTCCGACCGATTTCGGCCATCTCCACAGAGATCAGCTAACTGCGCGGCAGATATTATAGTGCACAAGTGTGCGCGCAAACGCAGGGGCGAGAGTGCACCTGCGTTTGCGCGCACACTATTCCCTCACTCTCATAGCCCGATGGTACGGAAATCCGACACGACAAAAAGAGATCAGGTGCAGGACCGAAGGCTTTACGTCCTCTCCGAGCAACGGGGGTGCAACGCCAACTTCCTAACTCCGGGTAAGTAGGTACAGAGATTTTAATAACCATCATCATCAACCAATAGACGTTTCTTGTAGGGACTTTCACACGCCACGGTCCTGCGCCGCCTGAATCCAGCGGCTCCCTGCGACTCATCTGATGTCGTCGGTCCATCTACTGGGGGGTCTTCCAACACTGCGTCTTCCGATGCGATGTCACCATTCCAGCACCTTGGGACCCCAACGTCTATCGGTTGTACGAACTATGTGCCCTGCCCATTGCCATTTCAGCTTCGCTATTCGTTGAGCTACTGATTACTCTGGTTCTACCGATCTATAACCCGCCGAGTGACTCTGAGCTTTCCTACGAGGCCCATAGTTAGCGACCATCTGTCCCGCACCACCACCGCATCCACGCGAACGAAGTCGGGGGCATCAGCTAGTATATATAAAAATGAATCGCTGAATGTGTTGCTAAGCGCACATCTCGAGAACAGCTGAACCGATTTCGCTAATCATTTTTTATAATGTTTTTTAAAGAACGGAGAGAAAAATTTAAAAATTGCCTGAAAAAGTCTAAAACAACACTTTTCTATATTCCCATACAAAAGATTCGTAATACTTAGTACTTAAAAGTCAATTTGAACTTTAATACCATATGACTCGGTGTCCCGAACAGCAGAATAATTAGTAGGTATAAAAAAAAAAGTATCGACTGTTAGGCGGTACGAAGTTCGCCGGGTCAGCTAGTCTAAATATATACAAGGCAAAGGTGACTGCTGACTGACTGACTGACAGACTGACTGATCTATGAACGCACAGCTCAAACTACTGGACGGAACCGGCTGAAATTTGGCATGCAGATAGCTATTATGACGTATGCATCCGCTAAGAAAGAATTTTTGAAAATTCAGGGGGTGAAATAGGGTTTTGAAATTTGTGTAGTCCACGCGGACGAAGTCGCGGGCACAAGCGATGATTTGTATAGTAATTAGATAAGGCTAGCTTTAAGTTTTATTGTAATACTAGCTGTTGCCCGCGACTTCGTCAGCGTGGAATTAGATTTTTAAAATCCCGTGGGAACTCTTTGATTTCCCGGGATGAAAAGTAGCCTATGTCACTCTCCAGGTCTTTATCTATACCCATGCAAAAAATTAAGTCAATCCGTTGCACCGTTGCGACGTGATTGAAGGACAAACCAACAAACCAACAAACCAATAAACCAACAAACCAACAAACCAACAAACAAACACACTTTCGCATTTATAATAAGGGTACTGATTTTCTTTATAAGTTTTAAAAAAATAAGTATATAAAAGGAAAAAAAAGCTAGTATATAATAAATGTTTTTCTTACCACGAACTGGCGGATATTTCACAGTTGGGAATCCCTCTTTTGGACGGCACGGCTTTTTAGCTGGTTTGGGTTTTTGGCCAGGTACCGGTCTTGGTACATTAGGCTCTTGATAGTCTGGTTTCGGAACAATTGGCTCTTGATGGTCTGGTTTCGGGACAATTGGCTCTTGATGGTCTGGTTTCGGGACAATTTGCTCTTGATGGTCTGGTTTCGGGACAATTGGTTTCTTGGGTGGTTGTACAGGACTCTCATGTTTCTTGGGTGGTTGTACAGGACTCTCATGTTTCTTGGGTGGTTGTACAGGACTCTCATGTTTCTTGGGTGGTTGTACAGGACTCTCATGTTTCTTGGGTGGTTGTACAGGACTCTCATGTTTCTTGGGTGGTTGTACAGGACTCTCATGTTTCTTGGGTGGTTGTACAGGACTCTCATGTTTCTTGGGTGGTTGTACAGGACTCTCATGTTTCTTGGGTGGCTGTACAGGACTCTCATGTTTCTTGGGTGGTTGTACAGGACTCTCATGTTTCTTGGGTGGTTGTACAGGACTCTCATGTTTCTTGGGTGGTTGTACAGGACTCTCATGTTTCTTGGGTGGTTGTACAGGACTCTCATGTTTCTTGGGTGGTTGTACAGGACTCTCATGTTTCTTGGGTGGTTGTACAGGACTCTCATGTTTCTTGGGTGGTTGTACAGGACTCTCATGTTTCTTGGGTGGTTGCACAGGACTCTCATGTTTCTTGGGTGGTTTTACAGGACTCTCATGTTTCTTGGGTGGTTGTACAGGACTCTCATGTTTCTTGGGTGGTTGTACAGGACTCTCATGTTTCTTGGGTGGTTGTACAGGACTCTCATGTTTCTTGGGTGGTTGTACAGGACTCTCATGTTTCTTGGGTGGTTGTACAGGACTCTCATGTTTCTTGGGTGGTTGTACAGGACTCTCATGTTTCTTGGGTGGATGTACAGGACTCTCATGTTTCTTGGGTGGTTGTACAGGACTCTCATGTTTCTTGGGTGGTTGTACAGGACTCTCATGTTTCTTTGGTGGCTGTACAGGTCTCTCATGTTTCTTGGGTGGCTGTACAGGACTCTCATGTTTCTTGGGTGGCTGTACAGGACTCTCATGTTTCTTGGGTGGTTGTACAGGACTCTCATGTTTCTTGGGTGGCTGTACAGGACTCTCATGTTTCTTGGGTGGCTGTACAGGACTCTCATGTTTCTTGGGTGGTTGTACAGGACTCTCATGTTTCTTGGTTGGTTGTACAGTACTCTCATGTTTCTTGGGTGGTTGTACAGGACTCTCATGTTTCTTGGGTGGTTGTACAGGACTCTCATGTTTCCTGGGTGGTTGTACAGGACTCACATGTTTCTTGGGTGGTTGTACAGGACTCTCATGTTTCTTGGGTGATTTTACAGGACTCTCATGTTTCTTGGGTGGCTGTACAGGACTCTCATGTTTCTTGGGTGGCTGTACAGGACTCTCATGTTTCTTGGGTGGTTGTACAGGACTCTCATGTTTCTTGGGTGGCTGTACAGGACTCTCATGTTTCTTGGGTGGCTGTACAGGACTCTCATGTTTCTTGGGTGGTTGTACAGGACTCTCATGTTTCTTGGGTGGTTGAACAGGACTCTCATGTTTCTTGGGTGGTTGTACAGGACTCTCATGTTTCTTGGGTGGTTGAACAGGACTCTCATGTTTCTTGGGTGGTTGTACAGGACTCTCATGTTTCTTGGGTGGTTGTACAGGACTCACATGTTTCTTGGGTGGTTGTACAGGACTCTCATGTTTCTTGGGTGGTTGCACAGGACTCTCATGTTTCTTGGGTGGTTTTACAGGACTCTCATGTTTCTTGGGTGGTTGTACAGGACTCTCATGTTTCTTGGGTGGTTGTACAGGACTCTCATGTTTCTTGGGTGGTTGTACAGGACTCTCATGTTTCTTTGGTGGCTGTACAGGTCTCTCATGTTTCTTGGGTGGCTGTACAGGACTCTCATGTTTCTTGGGTGGCTGTACAGGACTCTCATGTTTCTTGGGTGGTTGTACAGGACTCTCATGTTTCTTGGGTGGTTGTACAGGACTCTCATGTTTCTTGGGTGGTTGTACAGGACTCTCATGTTTCTTGGGTGGTTGTACAGGACTCTCATGTTTCTTGGGTGGCTGTACAGGTCTCTCATGTTTCTTGGGTGGCTGTACAGGACTCTCATGTTTCTTGGGTGGCTGTACAGGACTCTCATGTTTCTTGGGTGGTTGTACAGGACTCTCATGTTTCTTGGGTGGTTGTACAGGACTCTCATGTTTCTTTGGTGGCTGTACAGGTCTCTCATGTTTCTTGGGTGGCTGTACAGGACTCTCATGTTTCTTGGGTGGCTGTACAGGACTCTCATGTTTCTTGGGTGGTTGTACAGGACTCTCATGTTTCTTGGGTGGTTGTACAGGACTCTCATGTTTCTTGGGTGGTTGTACAGGACTCTCATGTTTCTTGGGTGGTTGAACAGGACTCTCATGATTCTTTGGTGGTTGTACAGGACTCACATGTTTCTTGGGTGGTTGTACCGGACTCTCATGTTTCTTGGGTGGTTGTACAGGACTCTCATGTTTCTTGGGTGGTTGTACAGGACTCTCATGTTTCTTGGGTGGTTGTACAGGACTCTCATGTTTCTTGGGTGGTTGTACAGGACTCTCATGTTTCTTGGGTGGTTGTACAGGACTCTCATGTTTCTTGGGTGGTTGTACAGGACTCTCATGTTTCTTGGGTGGTTGTACAGGACTCTCATGTTTCTTTGGTGGCTGTACAGGTCTCTCATGTTTCTTGGGTGGCTGTACAGGACTCTCATGTTTCTTGGGTGGCTGTACAGGACTCTCATGTTTCTTGGGTGGCTGTACAGGACTCTCATGTTTCTTGGGTGGTTGTACAGGACTCTCATGTTTCTTGGGTGGTTGAACAGGACTCTCATGTTTCTTGGGTGGTTGTACAGGACTCTCATGTTTCTTGGGTGGTTGAACAGGACTCTCATGTTTCTTGGGTGGTTGTACAGGACTCTCATGTTTCTTGGGTGGTTGTACAGGACTCACATGTTTCTTGGGTGGTTGTACAGGACTCTCATGTTTCTTGGGTGGTTGTACAGGACTCTCATGTTTCTTGGGTGGTTGAACAGGACTCTCATGTTTCTTGGGTGGTTGTACAGTACTCTCATGTTTCTTGGGTGGTTGAACAGGACTCTCATGTTTCTTGGTTGGTTGTACAGTACTCTCATGTTTCTTGGGTGGTTGTACAGGACTCTCATGTTTCTTGGGTGGTTGTACAGGACTCTCATGTTTCTTGGGTGGTTGTACAGGACTCACATGTTTCTTGGGTGGTTGTACAGGACTCTCATGTTTCTTGGGTGGTTTTACAGGACTCTCATGTTTCTTGGGTGGCTGTACAAGACTCTCATGTTTCTTGGGTGGCTGTACAGGACTCTCATGTTTCTTGGGTGGCTGTACAGGACTCTCATGTTTCTTGGGTGGCTGTACAGGACTCTCATGTTTCTTGGGTGGTTGTACAGGACTCTCATGTTTCTTGGGTGGCTGTACAGGACTCTCATGTTTCTTGGGTGGCTGTACAGGACTCTCATGTTTCTTGGGTGGCTGTACAGGACTCTCATGTTTCTTGGGTGGCTGTACAGGACTCTCATGTTTCTTGGGTGGCTGTACAGGACTCTCATGTTTCTTGGGTGGTTGTACAGGACTCTCATGTTTCTTGGGTGGTTGTACAGGACTCTCATGTTTCTTGGGTAGTTGACCTGGGGTGGTCTCGGTTGGCTGTCTACCAGATTTAGAGCAAGGTTTTGGGTTTTTTCGTTTTACTTCTTGGTGTTTTAGTTCCTCGTGTTTTTTTGGTGGTATTTGGGGTTTGTTTGAACATCCTTTTGCTTTGTCACACGGTTTAGGATGATTCGATGGTTCTGGCTGTGGCTTAGGTGGCTGTCCGCCTTGTGATTTGGCGCAGGGTTTCTTGTTCTTTGACGAATCCTCATGTTGGTTGACAACACCTTACCAAAAAAGCAAATTAAATATGTAAGTTTTTTTTTTTTTCGCAGTCAAATATAGTCTAGTTCATGAATCTATAAATATATGTAAATACATCGCTTACATGTAATACCTCATCATCATCATGATCAACCCATCACCGGCTCACACAGAGCTCGAGTCTCCTCTCAGAGTGAGAAGGGTTTTGGCCATAGTCTACCACGCTGGCCATGTGCGGATTGGTAGACTTCACACACCTTTGAGAACATTATGGAGAACTCTCAGGCATGCAGGTTTCCTCACGATGTTTTCCTTCACCGTTAAAGCAAGTGATATTTAATTAATTAAAACGCACATAACTCCGAAAAGTTAGAGGTGCGTGCCCGAGATCGAACCCCCGACCTCCGATTAGAAGGCGGACGTCCTAACCACTAGGTTATCACGTAATACCTACTTGAAGCAAAACCTACTTATCGCTATCCCACTTCAACTTGCAGCGGGTCCGACCTCTCGCTCTCCGCTCTCTCGCACACCTGATGGAAAGTGATGATGTGGCCTAAAATGGGACGCGTTTACCTAGAAGATGCCTATTCACTCTTGTTTTAAAGATACCCGGGTTGTAATTGGTAGGAAACACATATCGCGGAAGAGTATTCCAAACCTTAGCCATACGTATGAGGAATAATGACGCAAAACGTTTGACGACTTAGGATGGAAACTCGCCTGACCTCTTGTAGTTAAGTTTTAACTAGCTTATGCTCGCGACTTCGTCCGCGTGGACTACACAAATTTCAAACCCCTATGTCACCCCCCTTGTAGGTTGAATTTTCAAAAATCCTTTCTTAGCGGATGCCTAAGTCATAATAGCTATCTGCATACCAAATTTCAGCACGATCCGTCCAGTAGTTTGAGCTGTGCGTTGATAGATCCGTCAGTCACACACATGACATACTTTATTCCGGCGCTTCTTCTACTTGAGGTCTTTTGACTTTACTACTCAAGTATTAGAGGCGTCGGGATAATCTTACCAGTTCTAACGGGTAATGTGTGTACCAGCTTTTAAAAATAAACGTTTTTTCTTTCAAAAAAAAAGAAAAAGTCAGTCAGTCAGTCAATCTCCTTTTCTTTTTATTTATTTAGAAGATATCATAAAGAGGAAAGATATTTTGTTTGTGTTTTAGTTTTACATTTTCTTTTATTTGGTTGTAATTTTCAGAAGCAACTTTATTCAGAACTAGATGATGCCCGCGACTTCGTCCGCGTGTATTTAGGTTTTTAAAAATCCCATGGGAACTCTTTAATTTTCGGGGATCAAAAGTAGCCTATGTCCTTTCCCGGGATGCAAGCTATCTCTATACCAAATTTCATCAAAATCGGTTTAACGGATGAGCCGTGAAAACCTAGCAGACAGACAGACAGACAGACACACTTTCGCATTTATAATATTAGTATGGATTAACGTAGGCTATATTTCGTTTCAGTAGTAATACGATTTCAGCCAGAAATAATGGTATTTGTAAAGCAAGCCAGAGGAAAATGCGTAATTGAGCTGCTTAACCCACATGTGCTGAGTGCTGACAATGGTTCTGACTCACTGAATGACTCTGAGCTTCCGTCAAGTGGCACGGGCTGGTCATTTGTCCCTTGACTGCAATCTCACCTGGTGGTAATCAATCAATCTCTATCTTTCAACTTTCGTTCTTACCTTCATCGATCTTACCTTTTGAGTATTCCTGGTGAATATTAGAATCAGAAGCCTCCGATGTTTTCTCAGACAATGTCTTCTCTTGAGATGTATTCTTGCCCTCGGTGACTACTTTGGTATGTTCTTGACGGTTGCTGTCATACTTTGCAGCGCTGCTTTTAGTATTGTCGACCTTTACATGCTTATTTTTGTCTATCTTCTGTCCATTATGTCCTTGGTATAAATACGTGTCTTCTGAAAAAAAATTTAAAAACGAGTGAGCTTCTGTAAAGTGGCACGGGCTGGTCATTTTTTAGAGGACCATTGGACGCTAGATTCAGAAGTTCATCGAGTGTAGACCACGACAAGCAAACACAATGTAGAGCATCAAACGTCGTTGAAACTTTGGCACAAGCAAAATAGGGCTTAGATGATTAAATGATGAAATACAGACTCCGGAAGGGCATCAGATTCAGGTACAAGTTAGCCCTTGACTGCAATCTCACCTGGTGGTGATCAATCTATCTCTATCTTTCAACTTTCGTTCTTACCTTCATCGATCTTACCTTTTGAGTATTCCTGGTGAATATTAGAATCAGAAGCCTGCGATGTTTTCTCAGACAATGTCTTCTCTTGAGATGTATTCTTGCCCTCGGTGACTACTTTGGTATGTTCTTGACGGTTGCTGTCATACTTTGCAGCGCTGCTTTTAGTATTGTCGACCTTTACATGCTTATTTTTGTCTATCTTCTGTCCATTATGTCCTTGGTATAAATACGTGTCTTCTGAAAAAAAATTAAAAACGAGTGAGCTTCTGTAAAGTGGCACGGGCTGGTCATTTGTTAGAGGACCATTGGACGCTAGATTCAGAAGTTCATCGAGTGTAGACCACGACAAGCAAACACAATGTAGAGCATCAAACGTCGTTGAAACTTTGGCACAAGCAAAATAGGGCTTAGATGATTAAATGATGAAATACAGACTCCGGAAGGGCATCAGATTCAGGTACAAGTTAGCCCTTGACTGCAATCTCACCTGGTGGTGATCAATCTATCTCTATCTTTCAACTTTCGTTCTTACCTTCATCGATCTTACCTTTTGAGTATTCCTGGTGAATATTAGAATAAGAAGCCTCCGATGTTTTCTCAGACAATGTCTTCTCTTGAGATGTATTCTTGCCCTTGGTGGCTACTTTAATATGTTCTTGACGGTTGCTGTCATACTTTGCAGCGCTGCTTTTAGTATTGTCGACCTTTACATGCTTATTTTTGTCTATCTTCTGTCCATTATGTCCTTGGTATAAATACGTGTCTTCTGAAAAAAATTTAAAAACGAGTGAGCTTCTGTAAAGTGGCACGGGCTGGTCATTTGTTAGAGGACCATTGGACGCTAGATTCAGAAGTTCATCGAGTGTAGACCACGACAAGCAAACACAATGTAGAGCATCAAACGTCGTTGAAACTTTGGCACAAGCAAAATAGGGCTTAGATGATTAAATGATGAAATACAGACTCCGGAAGGGCATCAGATTCAGGTACAAGTTAGCCCTTGACTGCAATCTCACCTGGTGGTGATCAATCTATCTCTATCTTTCAACCTTTCAACTTTCGTTCTTACCTTCATCGATCTTACCTTTTGAGTATTCCTGGTGAATATTAGAATAAGAAGCCTCCGATGTTTTCTCAGACAATGTCTTCTCTTGAGATGTATTCTTGCCCTTGGTGGCTACTTTAATATGTTCTTGACGGTTGCTGTCATACTTTGCAGCGCTGCTTTTAGTATTGTCGACCTTTACATGCTTATTTTTGTCTATCTTCTGTCCATTATGTCCTTGGTATAAATACGTGTCTTCTGAAAAAAATTTAAAAACGAGTGAGCTTCTGTAAAGTGGCACGGGCTGGTCATTTGTTAGAGGACCATTGGACGCGAGATTCAGAAGTTCATCGAGTGTAGACCACGACAAGCAAACAGAATGTAGAGCAAACGTCGTTGAAACTTTGGCACAAGCAAAATAGGGCTTAGATGATTAAATGATGAAATACAGACGCCGGAAGGGCATCAGATTCAGGTACAAGTTAGCCCTTGACTGCAATCTCACCTGGTGGTAATCAATCAATCTCTATCTTTCAACTTTCGTTCTTACCTTCTTCGATCTTACCTTTTAAGTATTTTTGGTGATTATTAGAATTAGATTCATCCGATTTTTTCTCTGACAACGTCTTCTCTTGAGATGTCTTCTTGCCCTCGGTGACTACTTTGGTATGTTCTTGACGGTTGCTGTCATACTTTGCAGCGCTGCTTTTAGTATTGTCGACCTTTACATGCTTATTTTTGTCTATCTTCTGTCCATTATGTCCTTGGTATAAATACGTGTCTTCTGAAAAAAATTTAAAAACGAGTGAGCTTCTGTAAAGTGGCACGGGCTGGTCATTTGTTAGAGGACCATTGGACGCTAGATTCAGAAGTTCATCGAGTGTAGACCACGACAAGCAAACACAATGTAGAGCATCAAACGTCGTTGAAACTTTGGCACAAGCAAAATAGGGCTTAGATGATTAAATGATGAAATACAGACGCCGGAAGGGCATCAGATTCAGGTACAAGTTAGCCCTTGATTGCAATCTCACCTGGTGCTAATCAATTAATCTCTATCTTTCAACTTTCGTTCTTACCTTCATCGATCTTACCTTTTGAGTATTTCTGGTGATTAGTAGAATATGAAGAATCCGATTTTTTCTCTGACACTTTCTCCTCTTGAACTGAATCATGTTTTTCATTTTGGGAGGTGTTTCCACTTGTAGTTTCACCGTATTTGATCATTGGACCCCTTGGTGGGTATTTTGGTCCTACTGGCAAGTTATCATGATGTGTTGGTATTGGTTGTGGTTCATGTATGCGACCTATTGATTCAATAATAACTATATAAATAATAATAGTAACATGTGAAACTATAGTCGAAATATTTTTTGCATAATTTCTATTTTCTATACATTGAAGATCTCTTATTCAATGTATAGAAATATATAACCTTTTCGTTTTATATATTAAAAAAAAGAAAAACTGGCCAAATGACTCAAAAACTATTTATTATGCATGCATAAATGAAAATCTGTTTTAGAATCCACAGGTGAAGACCTTTCATATGATACCCCACTTGACATAGTTATCTTACTTTGAAAATTGAAAATACTTATTATTTATTAGTTCATGATCACAATTTTTTTTGTGTGATGTAACCACAAATTCACGGTTTTCAGATTTTTCCCCGAATGTCAGCTGTAAGACCTACCTATCTGCCAAATTTCATGATTCTAGATTAACGGGAAGCACCCTGTAGGTTTCTTGACAGACCGACAGACAGACAGACAGACAGACAACAAAGTGATCCTATAAGGGTTCCGTTTTTCCTTTGAGTACGGAACCCTAAAAAGACATACCTGGTGGTACATATTGTGGCCTTCGTTGGGGCCGTTTCAGTGGTTTCGGCCTCAGATGTTTTCTGAAAAGATTATTTGGAGTATGTGGTCTTAGGTTCAGCGGCCGGCTTGGTGGATGCTGCGGCAATGTGTAAGGGTTCAAAGCATCATCTTCGTTAGATTGGTAGAGCAGTTTAGGGGTTGACGGGTACAGAACTCGCAGAAGAACAAAAGTGACCGACACAGCTCAAAGGATTAGCAAGCTGAAGTGGCAATGGGCAGAACATGTACCGGTAAGCGCAGTGTGGGACGACCTCCAGCCCGCTGGACCGATGACCTGAAGAAGGTGGTGGGGAGCGGGTGGATGAGGAAGGCTGAGGATCGTGTTTGATGGCGCGCTCTTGGAAAAGCCTATGTCCAGCAGTGTACGCAAACAGGCTGATGGATTGGATTTGATTGGGTACAGAACTGTGCGCAATTCCTCAGATGAATCCGTTTTTTGCCATTTGGCTACGGAATTTAAAAAAAAGACATACCTGGTGGAGGATATTGCGGTCTTCGTTGGGGCCGCTTCAGCGGTTTCTGCCTCAGATGTTTTCTGAAAGGATTATTTGGAGTATGCGGTCTTAGGTTCAGCTGCCGGCTTGGTGCATGCTGCGGCAATGTGTAAGCGTCCAAAGCATCAACTTCGTCAGATTGGTACAGCAGTTTTGGGGCTGATGGGTACAGAACTGTGCCCAATTCCTCGAATGAATCCGGTTCGTATACCTTGTGATTAAAAAAAAAATTACAAAAAAAAAAAAAATTTAAAAAATAATTTTATTTATTACCGAATATATTATGTATACAAGAGTTAATATAGTTCCATAATAAGTAATATTTTTTGGTGCCGGTGCCAATTAGCTTTAGCTGCGCGAATCGTCTAGACTTCATATTTTTATGAGACTACAATGGCACCTCATTGGCACCGACCCCAATTGGTAATAAATTAAATTATTTTTTAATTTTTAGTGTTTGTGTATTGAAGTCGGTTTAAAAAAAAAAAAAAAAATTATTGACCCCATGGTATTAAATATTACACTGATCGCGAGCAATTTACTCTTATCCGTTGAGGAGTTCCATTATCTATCTTCGAAGATGTTCATCAGATTTTCACCAAATTTAAATGGGACCACTTTTGAAGTATATACCCTTCCAAACAAAAAAAGAATTTTCAAAATCGGTCCAGGCGTCTTCGAGTAATCGGGGAACATACATAAAAAAAATCCGATGAATTGAACACCTCCTCCTTTTTTGAAGTCGGTTAAAAAAACCGGTCAAATGCGAGTCTGTCGGGTGTTCTTGTGGTGCCGCAAGAAAGTTCTGCACAATTGCCCCTTGGGGACAATCGGTCTATCTCCTCCGTTGTCCGCCTTGACACGGAGTTCAAATTGGAACGCGCCTTTGGAAGACTGCGGTGCGCCGAAGAAGTTTTGCCCGATGGCCCCATGGGGACATGGTCTACTCTTTAGGAGACCTATGCACGTCTCTATTTCTCCACAGGTCGATCAGCCGATTCGGTTGTTAGTGCAACCCTGCCCCCAGCCTGTCCGAGTGTGGTCCTGCTCATGGGCCCCAGGATCACCACAGCCAGGGGCCGAAACAACGGAAGTGCAATGCGTAATAGCCGTAAGTCACAATATAATTTTGTTCTGAGTGTCACGAACTATACCTGCGGTCCGTAGTGTGGCCCGTACGCAAGATGTGGATCCCTGTAGTAGTCTTCATCTATCAGTACGGGGTATTCTATCACTGGTTGGTATTGGTGGTGGTCGTGGTGGTAGTGCGGCTTCCGGTGGTAACGTGGGTAGTACATGTGCGGCAGGGCGTCTGGCTGAGCGATTTCATAGGGTCGAACTTTAGGCAGAGGTCTAAAGTTATGCTTTGACGGGCCCGGTAGAACTGCTGGCAGAAGTCCGAAGTTAGGCTTTAACGGGCCCGGTAGAACTGCTGGCAGAGGTCTGAACTTTACACCTGACGAACCTGTAATAATAACAATGTTTTTAGAAGTGGCATAGGTCATGACAAATTCACTTAATACAATATATAATTCAAATCCTTATTTCACCCACTTAGGTTGGTTTTTTGTTTGTTGGTTGTTTGTTAGTTTGTTGGTTTGTCCTTCAATCGCGTCGCAACGGAGCAGTGATTTTTTGCATGGGTATAGTTAAAGACCTGGAGAGTGACATAGGCTACTTATTATCCCGGAAAATCAAAATCCTTTCTTAGCGGATGCCTGCGTCATAATAGTTATCTGCATACAAAATTTCAGCCCGATCCGTCCTGCAGTTTGAGCTGTGCATTGATAGATCATTCAGTCGGTCAAAAAAAAACCCGGCCAAGTGCGAGTCAGACTCGCGCACTGAGGGTTCCGTATTACAATCGTATTTTATCGACATTTTGCATGATAAATCAAAAACTATTATACCTAAAAATTAATAAAAATCTGTTTTAGAATGTACAAGTGAAGATAATATGATACCCCACTTGATATTAGTTATCTTACTTCGAAAATTGACAATACTAATTATTAGTTTATGACCACAATTTAATTTTTTTTGAGTGATGTGACCACAAATTTACGGTTTTCAGATTTTTCCCCTAAAACCAGCTGTAAGACCCACCCTGACAAATTTCATGATTCTAGGTCAACGGGAAGTACCCTGTAGGTTTCTTGACAGACAGACAACAAAGTGATCCTATAAGGGTTCCGTTTTTCCTTTTGAGGTACGGAACCCTAAAAAAGGTACATATATGCACTGGCCCAACTTTCTTTCTTACCTTGTGAATAATGATTTTGCTTAACAGAACTGGAGGAATCCGATGTTTTATCTGACAGCGTCTTTCGATAGACCTTATTTCTGCCATCAGTGATTGTTTCGAGTTTCTCGTTGCGGTCGCTATAGGAATTTGCAGCGCTTTTCTCAGAATTGTCGACTTTCTCATACTTTTTTGACGATATGGTCTCACCATTAGCACCTTGGTACTTTTGAGTATCATCTGAAAAAAAAATCTTTTTCACTTCTTATGCTCGTAAAGGGTGTTCTTCCCGTCCTCACCTATGGTGCTGAAACGTGGACACTGACAAACGGCCTTGGTCACAAATTTAAATTCGCTCAGCGAGCTATGGAGAGGGCTATGTTAGGAGTTTCCCTGAGGGATAAGATCCGAAATAGGGAGATCCGCAGGAGAACCAAGTTCACTGACATAGCCCGAACTATTAGCAAGCTGAAGTGGCAGTGGGCAGGCCATGCCTGTCAGGCCAGGCGGTAGCCGTTGGAGCCGGAAAGTCCTTGAGTGGAGACCGCGTTTAAGCAAGCCTTCTCACTCTGAGAGGAGACCCGTGCTATGTAGTGAGCTGGCAATGGGTTGATCATGATGATGACGATGATGACCTATTCTTCGACCTTACCTTTTGAGTACTTCTGCTGATTGTTAGATCTATAAGCATCCGATTTTGTCTCTGACAGTGTCTCCTTTTGAACTGTGTTCTTGCCATTGCTGGCTATTTCTTTATTTTCTTTGCGGTAGCTTGCAGACTTTGCATCGCTGTTTTTAGTATTTGCAACATTTTCACGCTTATTTGTGTATATCTCATGTCCATTAGCTCCTTTGTATGAATACTCGTCTCCTGAAACAAATTTAAAACCTTGTGTACTTCTGTGACGTGGCACTGGGCTGGTCATCTAGATATACACGCTGAAATTTTAGTGGCTGTCTTCCCGCGGCAGAACGATTTGCCCTCAGCAATAACTATCGAAATTTTGAGTTAAACTTAAAAAATAAAAATATTTTTGTTTTGAAATAATTAAAAAAAAAAATCATCAAATCGAAAGTGTGAGAAACAATCGTAATTTACTAGACGTAACGTGAATAGTAGGTAGGTACGTCCACTTGAACCGCGCTGCCAAAAGTTTAGAGCAAAATAAGCTCTCGCGCGTAGTGATACGGCATAAACTAGCCTGCACGCACGCGGTACTACTATTGGTTCGAGATCTCATTCGAGTTCTGTTTTTCTCGATTGTAAATTTGCCATTTTTGACCCTAATATTTTTTTATAGTTATAAATCCATTGTAATACCATGACAAGATCACTTCGCTTCGGGAAAAAAAGAATTACAATTTCAGCGTGTATAAAACGAAAAGGTGACAAACTTAGTGACTGACGGATCTATGAACGCACAGCTCAAACTACTGGACGGATCGGGCTGAAATTTGGCATGCAAATAGTTACTATGACGTAGACATCCGCTAAAAAAGGATTTTTGAAAATTCAACCCCTAAAGGGGTGAAATAGGGGTTCGAAAGTGTACTCCATGCGGGCGAAGTCGCGGGCATAAGCTAGTTTCGTATTAAAGGACCATTGGACGCTGGAGTCGTAAGGTCATCAAGTGTAGACCAGTCGGTTACTCTGGTTCTCCTACGGTCTTCTCATTTGATCACGTAGAGAAACTCCAAGCAAAGCTCTTTCCATCACCCACTGAATGACTCTGAGCCATTGACTTATATATATTACTAGCGACCCGCCCCGGTTTCGCATGGGTGCAATGTGTATACTAATGTGGATACATGTATGCTATCGCGGACTTTTTTGTAGAACTTTATAAGAGAAACAATTTCACCATACATTGTTTTCGTGTAACTTTGACCATTTAGACAGCGCACGCCTCGGTCTCTCAAATAGAGAGGATTTTTTCCGACCTAATTCACATTATTTCAATTTCCCCAGGGTTCTACAATTTTTTGAGAATTAAACTAGGTATACCTATAAACCTTCCTCTTGAATCACTCTATCTATTCGTGAAAACCGCGTTAAAATCCGTTGCGTAGTTTAAAAGATCTACGCGTTCATACATACATACATACAGGACAGCGGGAAGCGACTTTATTTTATACCTACTATGTAGAGACTTCGCGAGTTTTTCGTTAGTTTTGAGGAATTCCATCATACATCACAACAATTCCTCATGGGAAGGAAGCATTGTTTTTTTTAAAGTATATTAGCCACGTTAAATGACTAATATTTCCCTTTCCTCTCCAACTAAGCGTCAGGCTTGTGCTAGGAGTAGGTACGACAATAGTGCAACGGCAAGTGCAATGTTGTGGCACATGCTTTGACCTATTCTTCATTCTTACCTTTTGAGTGCTTCTGGTGCTCATTAGATTTTAAAGCATCCAGTTTTGTGTCCGAGAGTGTCTTGCGCTTGACCTTATACTTGCCATTGGTGAATACTTGGGCATGCTCTTTGCGATCGCTGGCAGACTTTGAATCGATGTTTTTAGAATCCTTAACTTTGTCATATTGATTTGAGTACAATTTCTCGCCCGTAGATCCTTGGTATTGTCGCGTGTTTCCTGGAACAAATGAAAAAATCCTCAGTGAAGCTATGTGCGTTTTAATTAGTTAAATATCACTTAAGTACTTTAACGGTGAAGGAAAACATCGTGAGGAAACCTGCATGCCTGAGAGTTCTCCATAATGTTCTCAAAGGTGTGTGAATCCTGACAATCTACACCAGACCAGCGTGATAGAGAGGAGTCCTATACCTACTCATCGCCTTACTCAGTAGGGAGCTGGCAAAGGGTTGATCATGATTATTGGCACATACAGCCCATCTTTCTTACCTGATGAAGCAGCGTACGCATCATTGGAGCTTGCAATATCAGAGCCAACATCTGACAACGACCAACGTCGGCCCTTGTTCTTTGGCCCAAAGTTGAATTGTTGGGAGGATTCGTCCCGTTTGCTGTGGGAATCATGAGCGCGGTTCTTGACGCCAGCGGATTTTTCGTATCTGTCATTGTATGTTCGACTGCCGTCGACCTCTTGAATGTAGTCGCTATTACCTTTGTAAAGAAAAAAAAAATTTTTTACGGTTCCGTACCTCAAAAGGAAAAATCGGTCAAGTGCGACTCGCACATGAATGGTTTTGTATTCTGGTTGATCTCTACATGAAATAAGTAAACCCCTTCACAAAATAAATGACCCCTTCACGAAATGAATGACCCCTTCACAAAATGAATGACCCCTTCTAAAAATAAGTGACCCTTTCTCAAAATAACTGATCTTAGGGGTCGGTTATTTTGAGATTTTAGACTTATTTCGCGGATGGTGTAACGACATATTAGAATGTGATAACGGGTGCGTACCAAGATTCACACGATGATTTTAAGATATCGATATTTCGACCCAATTGCATGGGTCGAGGTCATGACGGGATCTATTATTAATAACGGTAGGTAGGTACGTATTACTCGGTATTTACCAGCGGCGAAGAGTCAATATAACACGTTTCCTATCGGCTTCCCTTTAAGAATTGGCATACCTAAAGCGTAGGTACTACTTCACATAAATGTAGGCCAAAGGTTCGATTGTCACGCATGCTAAATTTTTTTTTGTTATTGTATTTAAGTTAAAAGCATACTGCATAATATCAGCTAATGTAAGTAGGTAGTAAGTAGGTACCATACACCGTACAACCCGCAAGATATCGGCTTTCCCAGATAGATTTTTGCTTCGTATCTATCTCTTTCATTTCCCTAGCGAAAGCGAAAGAAGCGAACTAGGTCTGTCTCGCTTTACGGGTGGCCAACAAAGAGCCCACCAATTTAATCTGGCCCAGTAGCGAATACGAATTTGCAACTCTGACAGGTCAGAAAAATTACCCTATAATACGTCCAAATTAAAAATTATATTAATTATTGTTTTAATAGGTACATGCTACTATTTTGAGTATTTTGTATTTTGAAGGGTGATTTGATATTGTTGATACATTTGTATTTGTGAAGCGGCCATGCTTGTTTGTTTTTAAAGTTGTTAGTGATGTTTTATTTTGATATAATAAATTGGGGACAGTGATTAATAACTAATAAGTGTAAGTTCACGGTAATTTTGATTCAGTTTGGTAAGTCAAAATCAGAAATGGCTTTAATTCACATAGATTGTTGTTTAACAGATTTCTTGTTACGTAACGATAGTAATTTTTCTAAATTAAGTTTTGAAAACATAAATCGATGGGGAACAGCTGATATTCTTTTAGGTAAGTATGTTTCCGGCTTCCCCTTTTTCAGATTTTCACCCTTCGCCACTGGTATTTACATTATCATATAACTGAGACTTATTTATAACTAGCTTATGCTCGCGTCGTGCGTTGATAGATCGGTCAGTCAGTCGATCCTTTTATATATTTAGACTAGCTTATTTACGCGACTTCGTCCGCGTGGACTACACAAATTTCAAACCCCTATTTCACCGCCTTAGGGGTTGAATTTTCAAAAAAAAATTCTTAGCGGATGCCTACGTCATAATAGCTATCTGCATGCCAAATTTCAGCCCGATCCGTCCAGTAGTTTGAGCTGTGCGTTGATAGATCAGTCATTTAATCACCTTTTTTCTTTTATATATTTCGATAATTGGGCCCCTACTATTGTTAATACCTCGATTATTTATATTACCTTTAGAATAACCGTAGCTATTGCTAGCCGTTTCCGAGCAGTGGCGTGCACAGGTTTTGAAGCCAGGGTAGGCACTAGTTAAGTAGGAGCCTGTACACTGAGAGGTTAAAATGAAAAAGGGGTTGCTATAGAATACAATACCATCCATTGGGATAGAGGGCAGTAAAGGGGGTGCTCCTGAAACTCTAAGTTAAAATTTCAGAGCTCGAAAATCATTTTTTTAAATAAAATTAATCACTTTAATCACAATTAGCGTTTATAGAATAAACTCAACAAACACAATACAAAATCGCAAAATACGATAGATACTGTCATAGGTTACCACCATTAACACCTGTAATACTTTATTTTTAACTGGTTTTACGGCTCTGGGTTCTAATCTATAATACTCTTGCTGCTGCTGTACAGACCAGTAAAGTAAACTTTTTTTTTCTAAACGGCTTTAAAGCGAGTCTTCTGGCGTAGCCTGTTTTAAAAAACTTAAGGATTGGGTAGGTTAGGGGGGGGGGGGTTTATCCCCTTCTAACCTAACCATTCCGAGTCGGAGTGCCCCAAGTCCCGAGCTCGCTTCGATCGCTCTTGATGGTGGGAGCGGGGGGGAGGAAAGAGACCCCCCACCATAGTGGTGGTCTCTTCTCGTCGACCGGGGCCCGTCGACGGAGCCCCGCTTCGCGGGGCTCCTTTTTTCTGGGTGGAAAAAAAAGAAATAACCCACGAAGGGGATGGCGGGGTCTTACAGACCCCGCCATCCCCTTCTAACCTAACCGTTCCGAGTCGGAGTGCCCCAAGTCCCGAGCTCGCTTCGCTCGCTCTTGATGGTGGGAGCGGGGGGGAGGAAAGAGACCCCCCACCATAGTGGTGGTCTCTTCTCGTCGACCGGGGCCCGTCGACGGAGCTCCTTTTTTCTGGGTGGAAAAAAAAGAAATAACCCACGAAGGGGATGGCGGGGTCTTACAGACCCCGCCATCCCCTTCTAACCTAACCGTTCTGAGTCGGAGTGCCCCAAGTCCCGAGCTCGCTTCGCTCGCTCTTGATGGTGGGAGCGGGGGGGAGGAAAGAGACCCCCCACCATAGTGGTGGTCTCTTCTCGTCGACCGGGGCCCGTCGACGGAGCCCCGCTTCGCGGAGCTCCTTTTTTCTGGGTGGTAAAAAAAGAAATAACCCACGAAGGGGATGGCGGGGTCTTACAGACCCCGCCATCCCCTTCTAACCTAACCGTTCTGAGTCGGATGTTAAAAGTGGAGGAGACCACCGTGTTCCTAGGAATCACGTTAGATGCAAAGCTTCAATGGAACGCCCATATATCAACACTTGCTGGTAAACTCAGCTCTGCTGCTTATGCTGTTAGAAAGATTCGACAGGTAACTGACGTGGAAACTGCAAAAATTGTGTATTTTGCCTATTTCCACAGTATTATGACTTACGGAGTCTTGCTGTGGGGTAAAGCGGCAGATATTGGGAAAATATTCGTATTACAAAAAAGGGCAATACGAGCAATTTATAATTTAAAACCGCGCGATTCCCTACGAGAGATATTTAAGGAAATAGGTATTCTTACAGTAGCTTCCCAATATATATACAATAATATAATTTTTGTACGACAAAACATTCACAGTTACAAAAAAATCAGTGATCTCCATGATAGGCAAACTAGAAACAAAAATAAGCTAGCTACTCCTGCGCTCCGCCTATGGAAGGTGCGAAAGTCATTTGTGGGAATGAGTGTAATATTTTATAATAAAATTCCACAAGCAATTTTAGACTTGCCTTTACACAAGTTTAAAAAATGTGTTAAAAGTATGCTCCTAAAAAAAGCATATTATACAGTCGCAGACTATGTAAACGATAAAAAAGCTTGGATTTGACTCGCTCCAGCAATGCACGGGGCTGCAATGGCTTGTATAGTACGGTATAATAACATTGTAAATTGAAAAATTAAAAAGAGCAACCGCCGAGTTTCTTGCTGGTTCTTCTCGGTAGGAACGGCATTCCGAACCAGTGGTAAATTAAACCTGACTATTCATAAGCACTTTTAAAAAGTTTACATGAATAAAAAAACATTCTATTCTATTCTATTCTATTCGGAGTGCCCCGAGTCCCGAGCTCGCTTCGCTCGCTCTTGATGGTGGGAGCGGGGGGGAGGAAAGAGACCCCCCACCATAGTAAGCGGTCTCTTCCGTCGGCCCGGTCGACATATAAAAGATTTAGTGAATTCTTAAAGTATTTATCAAACAGTTCATTTTATCAAACAATACATTTTATCAAAAAAAAAAGTGCGATATGTTGTTTTACTAATTAACACGATTAAAGAAATCAATTGTTTGTCAAATGATATTTTATGAAATGACAATTTGTCTGGTAATTTGTTTTATCAAGTGAATTATTTGTAGAAACATAAGTTTTATAACGATCATAAAACGATTCATAATTTTGCCAAAATTTGTTTAGGAAATGAAACTTTGTCATTTGTTTTTTGTCAATTGGTTATTGGTCTTTGGTTCCCAGCAAGATTATTATAGATTAGAACCCAGAGCCGTAAAACCAGTTAAAAAAAAAGTATTATAGGTTTATGTTATGGTAATCTTTATAATATGAGTTCGTAGTTCGTACTTTGCGATTTTGTGTTTGTACTTTGTTAAGTTCATTCTAAAAATGCTAGGGACCTAATTATATTTAATTTTATTTACATAAGTCTGTATAAAATACGCGATTACGTGTCTTGAAATTAAGAAATTACGTAAAGATCAGTGCAAATTAATCTCTTTCCAGTGAATATTAACGAAATCTATGTAGTAATCGTGTTTTCTATTTATAATGTTAATCATTTTAAAATTGTATAAATCTCTATAAATACGTGTCTCCAAAACTTGAAATTACAGATATGTAAAGTGCAAATGAACCTCTTTACACTGAATATTACCGCTATACCTATATTAGTATAATATCCGTGAATAAATAGTGGTGAACCTTTCTATAGTGGAGCCATGAAAAATATGCATTGAGCTATAACTGACAACTGTGGTAAGCAGTGCATTTATGCCTCTATGACCTACACGCCACTGTTTCCGAGTTGTCGGTGACCTCTGAGTCGGCACTCCATTGCTGACCGCCAGTGTTGCCAGAATACTGGGTATGCTGGCTATAAAATCCTTGTCAACATTTTTTTATGTGGATTATTTTTAGTACCTTTAGAATAACCGAAGCTATTGCTAGTCGTTTCCGAGTTGTCGGTGACATCTGAGTCGGTACTCCATTGCTGGCCGCCAGTGTTGCCAGAATATTGTGTATGCTTGCTATTAGAGTCCTTGTCATCTTTTTTCTTGTTGAAGAAACTGCCCACGTTTTTTAAGAAGTCACCAACTTCTGTAATATTTTTAATAGGTTAGGTAGTACTGAAACAGTTTTTTGCCAGATTTCCTTAAAAATTACTCTGTAGTTTTTTTAACCAAACCAGTTTTGCAATAATACTAGCTCGTGCCCGCGCTTCGTCCGCGTGTAAACCCTTGTTTTACCCCTTTAGGGATGGAATTTTCAGAAATCCTTTCTTAGCGGATGTCTGTCATAATAGCTATCTGCATGCTATGTAAATTTCAGCCGGATCCGACAAGTAGTTTGAGCTGTGCGTTGATAGATCAGTCAGTCAGTCAGTCAGCTTTTCCTTTTATATATTACTAGCTGATGCCCGCGACTTCGTACGCGTGGATTTAGATTTTCAAAAATCCCGTGGTAACTCTTTGATTTTCCGGGATAAAACGTAGCCTATGTCACTCTCCAGGTCTTTGACTATACCCATGCAAAAAATCACGTCAATCCGTTGCTCCGTTGCGACGTGATTGAAGGACAAACCAACAAACCAACAAACCAACAAACCAATAAACCAATAAACCAACAAACCATCAAACAAACACACTTTCACATTTATAATAGGGGTAGTGACTAGCTTATGCTCGCGACTTCATACGCGTGGACTACACAAATTTCAAACCCCTATTTCACCCCCTTAAGGGTTGAATTTTCAAATATCCTTTCTCAGCGGATGTCTACGTCATAATAGCTATCAGCTGTCTGCATGCGCAGCCCGATCCATCTAGTAGTTTGAGCTGTGCGTTGATATATATATCAGTGAGTCAGTCAGTTAGCTTTTCTTTTTATACATTTAGATACAGATTTAGAAAAAAAAAAACTTACTTTTTAATGCATAAGGAAGTATATTTCCACCATTATCTGGAAAAAAAAGTTATTTTAGCGTTTAAAGTTTAAACTACCGTGAGTGATTTCCATTATAAATTTCAATCGTGACAATGGTAGCCTCAGCGTGGAAACTGCTTTTTGACGCTAAGGGCCGGTTGTTTCAAACCATTGGTCTTCGTAAGATACGTTCGTTAAAATTTAACAGACGTAGACGAATTTTAACATTTGTTAATTTAAGAGCGTTGCTTCATTGCACAAAAAACTGTTCGTCATTGTTATTCTGGTTACGAAACTAACCCTTAAAATTAACTTACTTTTCCGTAACCTTTTTTATTTCATTTTATATTAAATTATATAGTTATTGATATTGCTACTTCGCATTTTAAACACTTTTTCTTTTTTAAAAATTCTCTTTCATCTTCAAAAAAACTACCATTAAAAGCATTGAATTCAATTGATTCCATTATAATTTGTAAATAAAATATTCCGTTTGTAGGAAGTATGAAGTTACGAACTGATTTGACGATCACCAATGGTGTCAGCACTGGTTAACGTAAACGTAACTTTTTAACGAACGTTAGTGCTAATAGTTGCTGAATCAACGCTTTTTCTTTTCTTACGTTCGTTAGCGCCATATTTAAAGGTTACGTGTCCGTCAAAATTTGTTGAAACAACCGGCCCTTAGACAAGGACATCAGTCGTTCGTGGGGCGGGACACCATTAGCTCAGCTTGCCTGGATTACGGTGACGATTCCAGCGATGAAGATCAGCAGGAACTGTCGGGAGACGTTCGGCAACTGTCTCCCCCCCCCCCCCCAGCCACCCCAGCCACCCTCACAACGGGCTCTACTACGAGCAGCGGCACGCGCGAACTCCCTTGAAAAAGGACCCCGGATGGGTTCGAAACTAGTCGGGCTAACGTCGACTACACACGTGAGTACAGCCGGGATAGATATTATTTATAATGAAAAAAAAGTTTTTTTAATAAATTAAAAGGCTATACATAGATTCGAGGTATATAATATAGGAATGGAACGCAGTCTCTTAAACTTAAAATTGAAGGACAGAGTAAAAAATGTTACCATAAGAAAGAGGACGAAAACAAAAGACGTCGTAAAACACATTATTCGCTCCAAATGGAAATGGGCAGGCCACATACAAAGAGTTGCGGACGAAAGGTGGTCACATACAGTCACAAACTGGTACCCACGAGACTCAAAACGTAGAAGAGGCCGACCGGGACCTTTCAAAAGATGGAGTAACGACATAGAGTGGCAGGAAAAACATGGTAGAGATAAAAAAGAAAAGAATGCTAAAGATAGAAAGAAATGGCTTCTACTGGAGGAGGCTTTTATAATGGGTTTCATTGTAAGGTCCTTACAATGAAACCCATTATACTAACATAGTTATTTAAGAATAAGAAACATAGTTTACTAACCTACTAATAATTCTTTTATTTTTTATTTTTTGTTAATTATGAATAAGGAAAATATTGTAAGGAGAAAATAAAGCTATTTTTATTTATTTATTTATTTTTTACATAGATTCGAGTATGAATTCCTTTTAGTCCCGAGTTAAAATCTCTACTTTTCACATCTATTGCGAGGAAAGAACTTGATACCTACGAAACTGTGATCAGTACCCTTATTATAACTGCGATGCGAATGGTTGCAACGGTGCAACGGATTGACGTGATTTTAAGGGTTCCGTAGCCGAATGGCAAAAAAACGGAACCCCTATAGATTCGTCATGTCTGTCTGTCTGTCTGTGTGTATGTCACAGCCACTTTTTTCCGAAACTATAAGACCTATACTGTTGAAACTTGGTAAATAGATGTATTCTGTGAACCGCATTAAGATTTTTACACAAAAATAGAAAAAAAAAATTTTAGGGTTCCACATACTTAGAACTGAAACTTAAATTATTTTTTTCATCAAACCCATGCGTGTTTGGTATCTATGGATAGGTCCTCAAAAATGATATTGAAGTTTCTTTTATGATTTTTTTCTAAACTGAATAGTTTGCGCGAGAGACAATTGTGTGTGTGTCACCCCCCCCCCCCCCCCCCCCCCCCCCCCCACCCCTGTAACTTCTAAAATGAGAGAATGATAAAACTAAAAAAAAAGGTGATGTACATTACCATGCAAAATTCCACCGAAAATTAGTTTGAACGAGATCTAGTAAGTAGTTTCTGATTTATCGTGCACAATGTCGATAAAATACTATTGTACTACGGAACCCTCAGTGCGCGAGTCTGATTCACACTTGGCCGGTTTTTTTGCATGGGTAGTAATAATTGATACGCGAGCGCGACCTGTGGGTTAGCTCAGTTTCATATTATTTCACCTCTTCCGGTCATCACGTATACATTGATAAATCGCCCACTGCGCAGGTACAAATATGTAGACCGATATATCACCCACCGGGCAAGTTCAAGGTCCGAGTCCTTTTGACGTGACATTAACTAAAGTAGGTATAGTGAATAAAACCGGCCAAGTGCGAGTCAGACTCGTGCACCGAGCGTTCCGTACTACAATCGTATTTTTTCGACATTTTGCACGATAATTCAAAAACTATGATGCATAAAAATAAATAAAATTCTGTTTTAAAATGCACAAATGAAGCCCTTTCATATGGTACCCCACTTAATATAGCTATCTTACTTCGAAAATCGAAAATACTAATTATTAATTCATGACCACAATTTAATTTTTTTGTGTGATTTAACCACAAATACACGGTTTACAGATTTTCCCCCTAATGTCTGCTATTAGACCTACCTAGCTGCCAAATATCTAGGTCAATGGGATACCCTGTAGGTTTCTTGACAGACAACGAAGTGATCCTATAAGGGTACTGTTTTTCCTTTTGAGGTACGGAACCCTAAAAATTAAAACTCACCTTCGTTTGGCGCTGCTTGGGTGCTCAGTGCCTGTAAAAATAAGGATGTTCTGAATAAGTTGCTGCATTAAGTAAGTAAGATAGATTAGATAGATGAGATAGATAGATAAAATGATAGATAAGATATCAGCCTTCCATTCGGAAGGTTGGGGGTTCGATCCCGTGCGCTGAATTTGTGGTTTTAGGTAAGAAGTAAGAACCGTACCCATTTGCAGATTCGTATCCTACGGGTACGGTCTACGGAATCCTAAAAACGCTAATAAATAACCCTAAAAACGCTAATTTTTGTTGATAAAGGACGGTAGGTCCTCTACATAGTATAAAATAAAGTCGCTTCCCGCGTCTGTATGTATGTATGAACGCGTAGATCTTTTAAACTACGCAACGGATTTTAATGCGGTTTTCACCAATAGATAGAGTGATTCAAGAGGAAGGTTTATAGGTATACCTAGTTTAATTCTCAAAAAATTAGAGATCCCTAGGGAAATTGAAATAATGTGAATTAGGTCGAAAAAAATCCTCTCATTTGTGAGTTTCCGAGGCGTGCGCTGCCTAAATGGCCAAAGTTACATGAAAACAATGTACATTGAAATTATTTCTCCTAAAAAGTTTTACAAAAAAGTCCGCAATAGCATACATGTAACTTTGAAGGTTGGCTCACAATACTCAATTTTATGATTTACAGCGGTGCCGCGGCGCCTATAATAATCTCCTCACTGACACCACACGAGTAGATATCTGACACCACATTAGTATCTAAGTTGCACCCATGCGAAGCCGGGGCGGGTCGCTAGTATCATATAACTAGCTTATAATAGGACTAGTGCAAACCTCTATTTTACCCCCTCAGGGGTGAATTTTCAAAAATCCTTTCTTACCGGATGTCCACGTCATAGCTATCTGCAGACCAAATTTCGACCTGATCCGTCCTGTAGTTTGAGCTGTGCGTTCATAGATCAGTCAGTCAGTCGATCCTTTTATATATTTAGACTAGCTTATTTCCGCGACTTCTTCCGCGTGGACTACACAAATTTCAAACCCCTATTTCACCCCCTTAGGGCTTGAATTTTCATAAATCCTTTCTTAGCGGATGCCTACGTCATAATAGCTATCTGCATGCCAAATTTCAGTCCGATCCTTCCAGTAGTTTGAGCTGTGCGTTTATAGATCAGTCAGTCAGTCAGTCACCTTTTCCTTTTATATATTTAGATATAGATTTAGATAAAAAATTAAAAAAATACTTACACCGAACACGCAGAATAGCAGTATAAATCTGAGATTCATATTCTTCAGGCCTTAGGATTTGCATCCATAAAAGACCAATGAATCGACTATGCCGCGCCACCTTACTGTCACCGTTATATACCTTCGCCATTGGCTAAGTAAACACTATTAATTTTAATAAAACATATTTGTTTAATTGGTAATAAATTATTGAATAACATCTGCACAAATAGAGCTAAGTTTTGTCGCGTTTTGGTGTAAGACTTAATAAAATGAATGCAATTTTACGTGGTTATGTCTGGCTAAGTAGGTAGGTACTTGGGGTGCCAGTCAGGTAAGCTCCCAGTGTGCCTGGGTGCTGCTGGTCCCATTTGGATGCATCGGGCATCCGAGGGGAAGAGCAATATTCGGGCCGGTGCACCCCGGTAACATGGCTAATAATCTCTCTTCGAGGATATTGTTAACCATGGCTGATGACCTGGCGGGGGGAGGTTTCTCCGCGGGTCCCTCTGACTAGCAGAGGGCGCGGAGTCTGCAGTTGTCGCCCGTTGGGTCCCGAGGCGTCTCTAGCCCTTGTGGCGCCCGTGTGCAACCAGTACCCTGGCGCGCCTCCCTAGCAGGGTCAAAATGGAATACTAACAGTTATATTTTCAAACGGATATTCGGATGCAAATGGTGCAATTTTAAATGATGATCGTCGGCCATAACACGAGCGCAGGGTCTTTGAGAGCGCCAGCTTCGACGCATCTTTGGAGGTGTCGCATTAGAGAGCGCTCGGCGCCCCCTTAGACCCGGCGCCCGTGTGCGCTGCACACCCTGCACCATAGGTAAAGACGCCTCTGGGTCCCCGGGTCGTGAGGCGCACGCACTTCGTCGGTGCGCCTCGGACGTGCGGTGTGGGGAAATCGTGAGCGGAGTCCCCGGTGGAGGGTCCGCCTCGTCGGATGTCGCTGACTGGGTCGCGGTGGTTTGCTTCGGCGTTCCCGTAACCCAGTCACCAGGCGACGCGCAGGAGCGCCGCTGGGTTTTAGTGGGTTTTCCGGTCGCCTCTCGGCCGGCGAGTCTCACATACCTTCCCTCCAGTTGGTTGGCTGGCTGGCTTCCAGGAGGGGGGGGATGCGTAAACCCATTTCCCAGCGTTAATAAAATAATTCATGACTTTCAGAATAAGTATGGTCGAAATAGCGGCGGACATCCTAACAGCTAACTAGGCTATCACAGGTTGAATGAAAAAGGTAAAATACAACATCTCTACATAGTATAAAATTAAGTCGCTTCCCGCGTCTGTATGTATGTATGAACGCGTAGATCTTTTAAACTACGCAACGGATTTTAATGTGGTTTTCACCAATAGATAGAGTGATTCAAGAGGAAGGTTTATAGCTAAAGGTTTTATTCTCAAAAAATTAGAGATCCCTAGAGAAATTGAAATAATGTGAATTAGGTCGGTTAAAATTTCTTTCATTTGAGAGTTTCTGACACCTCAATGACCCCACATTAGTATCTACGTTGCACCCATGCGAAGCCGGGACGGGTCGCTAGTTCTAAATATAAAAAAAGAAAAGATGACTGACCGAGACTGACTGCTTCTCCATCAGCAGAAGGATTCCACTGTGTTCCAAGATCTGTGACTGCCAAGGGTTTCATCACGGCTGAAAAAACTAATTATTTATTCATGAACTCATTTTAATTAGGGTTCCGTACCTCAAAAGGAAAAACGGAACCCTTATAGCATCACTTTGTTGTCTGTCTGTCTGTCAAGAAACCTACAGGGTACTTCCCGTTGACCTAGAATCATGAAATTTGGCAGGTAGGTAGATCTTATAGGTGACATTTGGGGAAAAATCTGAAAACCGTGAATTTGTGGTTACATCACACAAAAAAAATTAAATTGTGGTTATAAACTATAATTAGTATTTTTAATTTTCGAAGTTAGATAAATATATCAAGTGGGGTATCATATGAAAGGGCTTCACCTGTGCATTCTAAAAAAGATTTTTGTTTATTTTTATGCATCATAATTTTTGAATTATCGTGCAAAATGTCGAAAAAATACGACTGTTGTACGGAACCTCCGTTGCGCGAGCCTGACTCGCACTCGGCCGGTTTTTTGTTCTGAGTACTGTCGAGCTCGTAGTTTTCAATTTACCTAGTTCTAATTTTTTAATTTTTAACATTTGGTTTATATGTTTTGTTTTTTTTTCTTGTTTTGTGAGCTGAATAAAGTTTTATTTATTTATTTATGTTGTGAATCGAATCCTGTTAGGCTAACATGTGCACCACGAGAAAATTTTGTCTACGCATTTACTCGTCTTATTTGTATGAAGAAACACGAGATAATGCGTAGACAAAATTTTCTCGCGGGGCGCATGTTAGGCCCTCTGGTTTTGTTGCAAGGTCGACAAAAGGTCGACCAGGTCGACGAAATATCTACTTATTATTTCTTCTACGACGTTCTTTAATAACATAAGCTCTGACGTCACGATGTCTGCAAATAGTGCAAATATAACAAACCATTTATTCAATTTGACAGAATTTACACACGTGCATGTGGTTAGCAATTACATACATTACTTGCTAGTTAAAAACAATGAAATGTAACTACTTATTCATATAGGCGACCGCACACGCTCGCTAAAGTCGCAACATGTTGGACAGAGCCAGATAACCAGTAGGGCGATTGTCTAGAACCTGCATCAATCATTATTACAATCTCAATTGTTCTGATTGGCTGAATTTGTGCGATTATTGTTGCAACAATGCATTGTGGCCAATAGTGAGCGAGCATTACTGCTATTAAAGCTATAAATATATTAATTAAGCTGTAACTTCACGAGCTGTCCGGCAAATCACAACGTCACTAATTTTTTTTAAAGAATATTAGCCATGTTAAATGACTAATATTTCTCTTTCCTCTCCAACTAAGCGTGAAGCTTGTGCTAGGAGTAGGTACGACAATAGTGCAACGGGCGGGGTTTGAACCGTCGACCTTTCGGTTTTCAGTCCACTCCTATACCAGTTGAGCTATTGAGGCTCAAACTATAGGCTATTAACGTTGGATGTCGTAAGATGCTGTCCTGGTTTGGATAATTCTGCCACTTGATTGGAATCCACATACATCACAATTGATAAAAGAGCGTGGATTTGACCTCCAGCAACGCACAAGACTGCAAATATTATTTTATATGGCATAATATTGTATATCAAATATTTGAAAAGAGCAACCGCCGAGTTTCTTGCTGGTTCTTCTCGGTAGGAATAGCATTCCGAACCAGTGGTAGATGCATCCGACGATTCGAAAGTGCTTTTGAAAGTTTACTTGAATAAAAAATATTTATTATTATTATTATATACCTACCTAAGTCCCGCAAATTGCTATTACGCTGGAACCATGTCTCATTAACATCGAAATGACGTCATTTTGACGTCAGCCGAAATAAAAATATACCATCAGCTCAAAACTTCAGTCTAATGCTGACGTCACAAAAATTGCTGTCACGCACATTAGCAATTTGCGGGATTTATAACCAGAGCTAGCACGTATAGTCCGTGAAAATGAGGCGGGGGACACCCCGCACTCGCCCGCACCCCGTTAGTGCGGGGGCTGTGCGGTTGTGCCGGACGTTCGCTCCCCGATTGCCATTTCAACCTGTCGCGTACTTTACAACACATTGATGCATTGCTCTTGTGTTGGTCAATTTAGACATTTAAAATAACAATAATTCCCACAGAGCCAAATATTGGTGGAGAGCTGGGGTTTACCATTATAAATATTTTTTTAAAAATCCCCATCGATCCTATGTGTCCTACAAAAGTTATTCGGGGTAAAGGTCAAAATTTGAGGTTTTTGGATTTTTCTCGAAAACGGTAAGTTGTATCAAAATAAATCTCGAACTAAAGTTGTAGATCTTAAAATTTTCTACAAAAATTGTATTTATGATTTTTTTCCTAAGAGTTACCATTCCTGAGATATCGCGATTTTAAGAGTCACATTATACATGACATGCACACATTTCCACGCCACCTGTGAGGTAGTGTACTCGGTATGAGCCTACTCAACTAACTGTCACGACAATTTAAGATAATTTAAGGGTACAGGGTATCTGCATCCTTTTCTTTTTACTAATGCTAAAAAAGGAACGGAACATGACTTTCACATTTCAAGACACTAAATTTTAGTGCACAATACAAATTTAAACAGTAGGTTTGCGACTGCGCGCTAAAATCACGGATTTTACCATCTAAAAATTAAATTTAAAACTGTCAAACTGTGTCTGTCCTTGTCATATTACATTAGTAAGAAGAGCATGCGAATACTCTAAAATTAGGTTGTGCTCAGAATCATTGGCAGTACCCAACAAGTTCTAGATAATTACCTTCTGATTGATAATGATTATTGGTATTGCTATATATTCTAAATCTACCGGATTGTCTAAATTGACCGGACTATGTTTAGTGCTTAGGGAAAGTCCTTGAGTGGAGACCGCGTTTAAGCAAGCGTAGTGTGGGACGCCCTCCAGCACGATGGACCGACGATATAAAGAGGCTGGCGGGAAGTGGCTGGATGAGGAAGGCTGAGGACCGGGTGTGGTGGCGCTCTTTAGGGAAGGCCTATCTCCGACAGTGGATGTCCATGATGTATAGTGCGTAATGAGAAAGGACTCGCCATATTAAAGTGCGACAAGGCTCTCTTGGCACTTGAATGACATTGACAGGACAAGAAAAATGGGGACACTTGACGGCATTTGTTCCGATTTTTGCCACGCGCCAAGATAGCATTTGTCGTACTGTACCTACTTATCTCTACGTGTCAGTTGTCATGTCGAAAGTACGATTTTACGCAGCTTCGATTATACGGCAGCTAGTTTATAATAAAATTAATATCGTAAGCTCCAACATCAAAGTGTCTGCAAATAATGCAAATGTAACGAACCATTTATTCAATTGGAAAGAATTTACACAGGTGGTTAGCAATTAGACACGTAATACGTGCTCGTCAAAAACAATGAAATGAATAAAAGCGGCCGCACAGGGCCTGTAATTTTGTAATTTAACGACATAATTATTATTAGTCCAGCGACCTGCCCCGGCTTTACACGGGTCATCATCATCATCAACCGAAAGACGTCCACTGCTGGACATAGGTCTCTTGTAGGGACCACACGCCACCAAATCGAGCGGCTCCCTGCGACTCGTCTGATGTCGTCCGTCCACCTAGTGGGGGGTCTTCCAACACTGCGTCGCTCGGTGCGAGGTCACTATTCCAGCACCTTGAGACCCCCAACGTCTATCGGTTTTACGAACTATGTGCTCTGTCCATTGCCACTCCAGCTTCGCAACCCGTTGAGCTATGTCGGTTACTCTAGTTCTCCTACGGATCTCCTCATTTCTGATTTGATAGAGAAACTCCAAGCATCTCTCCATCGCCCGCTGAGTGACTCTGAGCTTTCTTATGAGGTCCATAGTTAGCGACCATGTCTCGGATCCATATGTCATCACTGACAACACGCAATAAAATGTAAGTTAATGTAAAAATTGTCACAACCCTCCTAGGCTTCCCCTACGGCTTTTGCGGCTCTCGGTATGCGATCACCTGAAGACGTATGTTTGGCTTCTTTTGCGCAAATGTTTGTGTCAACATTGGTAGTTTTAGCGGTGCAGGGTTGTTTTCAATTTCAACAAAATAAGTACAGACCGTTCACTTTAACTTTTCCCCTGATGTTATGTTGGCACCATTGCTTTGTTTGCTTTATTCCTTAGAACTAAGGGTTTGTTACTGTGTGATTTGCAATGGTGCCAACATAACGTCAGGGGAAAAGTTATAGTGAACGGTCTGGAGGTACAGTGCGACAAGGCTATCATGGCGCGTGGCGAAAATCGGAACTAACATTGCCGTCAAGTGTGCCCTTTGAATATTCCAAAGAGTATAATAATATACAGGGAAATATTCTAAGCCTTTGTTGTCCAACAGCGCCCCCTGTCAATGTCGCACTGTAGGTACATACCTACCGGGCTCGCTTGGTTACATGACCCGAGAAATACACCTCGGGGGCTTCGATGGCTCTTGCGTACCTTTATCTCTTACTAGCTTATGCCCGCGACTTCGTCCGTGTGGACTAATCAAATTTCAAACCCCTGTTTTACCCCTTTAGTGATTGCAATAGTGTACCTACATATTTTTTGCGTTTTTGCGTACTTATAGCCTGCCATAATAAATAAAAAAGTGGCACAAGAGGAAGTATGGAGAGGTAGACCGGTGGCTAACGCAGGCCCTCAGCGGTCACGGGGTGTTTAACACCTACCTCTTCGCAATTGGAAAAGCGCCGAGCGAAGACTGCTACTTCTGTGGAGAGGAAGACACCCCGAGACACGCAATCTTTGAATGTCCGGGTTGTGCCGGCCTAAGGACAGAAGCGGTAGGATTGACCGACGCGGAGGGTGTGAACGCCCGTAACCTTATATCGCGCATGCTGTCGAGCGAAGAAGCCTGGCAACGATATAGCAAAATGCTGAGGGCTATAATGATAAGAAGAGAAGAGAGGGAAAAAGAAGAAAAGAGGATGATAGAAATTTAGGAGGTCAGCACGAAGTAATGCTTACGCAGTTCCGTGCTCACCTTGGTAGGCATGGGGAGGTTATTTTAGTCCGTGCGAGTCGGACACACCCTGCCGGCAGACAGAAGTCCGTAGGGATTTTTTCCTCCCCCGAAGAAAAAAAAAAAAAAAAAAAAAAAGCCTGCCATAATACAAAAAATATGAAACTCGTAATTCGTAAATCTGTGATAGACAACCTGTTTGTTGAAATCGTATAGCGCCATCTAGCTGATCACAGTGACAGTGTAAGCTTTTAGTTCTTCATCATGTCAACAGATGGCGATACTTGTCTTTGAAAATCAGCATTGCGATGAAAATTTTCATAATTCTCCTCATGTTTCTTGACAGACCGACAGACAGACAACAAAGTGATCCTATAAGGGTACCGTTTTTCCTTTTAAGATACGGAACCCTTAAAACCAACAAATCGTAATAGGTAGGTAGGTAGGTAGTAGGTTCACCGACCCCAAAAAATATTATTATGGAACTATATTAACTCTTGTATACATAATATAATCGGTAATAAATTAAATTATTTTTCAATTTTTAGTGTTTGTGTAACGAAGTCGGTTTTTATTTTTTTTGTAAAAAAAATTTATTTCACAATTTTTAGTGGCCCCATGGAATTATGCTATGACTGGTTAAAAATCTACTGTTTACTAAGCTATTACACTGATCGCGAGCAATTTACTCTTATCCGTTGAGGAGTTCCAGTATCTATCTTCGAAGATCTTCATCAGATCTTCACCAAATTGAAATGGGACCAACTTTGAAGTATACCCTTTGAAACAAAAAAAGAATTTTCAAAATCGGTCCAGGCGTTTTCGAGTAATCGGGGAACACGAATTGAGAACCTCCTCCTTTTTTTGAAGTCGGTTAAAAATAAAGTCGCTTCCCGCGTCTGTATGTATGTATGAACGCGTAGATCTTTTAAACTACGCAACGGATGTAAATGCAGTTTTCACCAATAGATAGAGTGATACTACAGTCTTATTTTTTCGACATTTTTCACGATAATTCAAAAACTATGATGCATAAAAATGAATAAAAATATGTTTTAGAATGTACAAGTGAAGACCTTTCATATGATACCCCACTTGATATAGTCACTCACTTCGAAAGTTGAAAATACTAATTATTAGTTCATGACCACAATCAAAATTTTTTTTGTGTGATCTAACCCTAAATTCACGGTTTTCAGATTTTTCCCCAAATGTCAGCTATAAGATGTACCTACCTGCCAAATTTCATGATTCTAGGTCCACGGGAAGTACCCTGTAGGTTTCTTGACAGACAGACGGACAGACAGACAGACAGACAACAAAGTGATCCTATAAGGGGTCCGTTTTTCCTTTTGATGTACGGAACCCTAAAAAATTAGAGATCCCTAGAGAAATTGAAGTAATGTGAATCCTTATTCACATTACTTCATTTTACTATTCATATTCCGGAAAAAATCCTTTCATTTGAGAGTTTCCGAGGCAATGACACCTCAATGACATCACATTAGTATCTACATTGCACCCATGCGAAGCCGGGGCGGGTCGCTAGTAATAAATAAAGCTTTTAGTACTGAAAAACATAGATTTACAATATTATTTCATTACAATTTTAAATGTGTAATTAGATACAGTCTACCACGCTGGCCATGTGTGGATTGGTAGACTTCACACACCTTTGAGAACATTATGGAGAACTCTCAGGCATGCAGGTTTCCTAACGATGTTTTTCTTCACCGTTAAAGTGAGTGATATTCCTAAAAGTTAGAGGTGCGTGCCCGGGATCGAACCCCCGACCTTCGATTAGAAGGCGGACGTCCTAACCACTAGGCTATCACAGCTTAAGCAATAAGTGAGTACCTAAGTATTAATGTTTTAATTTGTATTCGATGCAAGTCTACGCAGCTCAGGGACGGTCAAGCACACTCGCCAAGCTAGTTGCAGGGAAATACCTTGCTTTAACTTATTACTAGCGACCCACCCCGGCTTATCATAATTTTAATTTTCATAGGCATCGCTAATTTTTTTAAAATAAAATATAGCCTGTAACTCAAAAATAATGTAGCTTTCTACTGGTGAAGGCTATAGGCACTAGGCTATCACAGCTTTCAGTAGTGTAGGTGTTTACTATTTACTATTTTATCTCTGATTAATACCTACTGCTAAAAGAAAACACCTGACTGGGTGATTTACCCAGGTCAATACCTATAAATTGCGCGGTGGGAGACAAAAATAAATAAACATGAGATAATAGGTAGTTACAGTTATATTGATACTCCTACGTTATTACATTTTTCAGCGATATCTAAGAATCCTGTTTTTTCTTCCTAGCAACATTTTTTAATGTACAATGTAGCGTGCAACACTGTAAGTCTCTTTATACCTTCAGATAATTTGAGTTTGAGAAAATATCTAGTCTCATCTCACTCTCATCATATCAAGTTTTATGTTTAACGGAAATAATAAGCAAAAACCAGTTAACTGCGAGTCCGACTCACAGACGAAGGGTTCCGTACAATCGTACAAGAAATAATACGTACTTTTTAATATTTATAGTGATGACCTAACTACAAATTCACGATCTTTAGGTTAGATTTGCTACCTTTGACATTGTTACCTACCAAATTTCATGATTCTAGGTCAGCGGGAAGTAACCTACCTATAGGTTTTGATTCTCGAATCTCGACAGATACGGCAGATAGATAAATGGGTAAACAGACGGACGGACGGACAGATTTGGCATAGCATGGTAATATTGCAATGCAATAAATGGCATGGCAATAAATAGGTACATATTACATTTAATCACTTATTCACTACCCATCAGTACCCTTATTATAAATGCGAAAGTGTGCTTGTTTGTTGGTTTGTTCTTCAATCACGTCGCAACGATGCAAGGCATTGACGTGATTTTTATGCATAGGTATAGATAAAGACCTGGAGAGTGACATAGGCTACTTTTTATCCCGGAAAATCAAGGAGTTCTCACGGGATTTTTAAAAAAACCTAATTCCACGCGGACGAAGTTCCTATCACATCATCGCAAGTGTTCGCTTTTTATTCCAGCCACTATCACTACCCATACTATAAATGCGAAAGGTGTGTTTGTTTGTCGGTTTGTTGGGTTGTCCTTCAATCACGGCACAATTGAGCAACGGATTGACCTGATTTTTTTCATGGATATAGTTCAACACCTGGAGAGTGACAAAGGCTAGATACCTACCTACTTTTTATCCCAGAAAAAACCAAAGAGTTCCCATGGGATTTTGAAAACCTAAATCCACGCGGATGAAGTCGTGGGCATCAGGTAGTTAGAGATAATTGGGATCAAAGCATAGTAACTTAGCTAACAACTATACGGTAACACTTACAAACATTTCACGCGGAAGACATCACGCAGTACCATAAATCGCGAGAATGTCGTGAAATAATCGTGAAACATAAACATCCCTTTCAAACGTCAACTTCAGTTTTATCTGTCAATGTCGCAAAATGGCGCCGCCATTCGATTTTGCCATTGGTGGATTAAAAATGTCATTTGTTTTTTTGCGTGTTTTTTGCCATTCGCTAGACTCGTGCGCACGATGGCGTCACTTAACTCGCGAATTAATTAATTATTGCAAATAAAAACAAGTTTCCCAGAACTTATGGTAAAGTGATTGTGTACGGTGTAATCTAAAGGAGTGCAGTGAAAGTTGGTGCACAAAACTTTGAATTTGGAACACTCCCACTCTGGGATTTTCAATTTAGCTGTGTGCTACGTAATAATAAAGCTCCATTTGAGGTAGGACGTTCTATTTAAGTAATTTATTCTTATAATTTTCCTTATGAAGGAGACATTTGTATAATATCAGTGTTTAATCCTTACCGACTGGTTTCTAAGTTTACAAGTACCATAAGTAGGTTTTTACCGCGTAACCGTTCGCGTGGTAAATATTTTTTTACTGTAAAATTAGGGCGACCAATGATGGTATGTTATACCTATGTAAAAATAAGTAAATAGATAATTATGTTACTTACATATGTATGTAAAATGAAGACATAAGACTACGAAACTTGGCTCACATTTGTAGAGCTATCTCTTCATCTTCTACTCTTGGGCGTTTTATATCATCGAATCATCGAGCATCAATTTTATACGCCTTTTAAATATGAATAATGAAAGTAACATGTCTGTGGTATGAGTATAATATTATTGAGAACAGCCATGTAACAGCAGTTTGAGCAGTTAATCATTGAAAAAATTGTTCGAATTATTTGAGCAGTCAATGTGCCAAACTGTTCAAGTAAATATTGTCAACTGCTTAGTACACTTTGTCACACAAAAAGTCATTGACCGTTTGAGCAGTTAATCGTTGAAAAAATAGTTCGAACCATTTGAGAAGTCATTATCAACTCTGTGTGTCAAACTGCTCATATATTATCAACTGATCAGTAAAAGTCAACTGCTTAGTAAACTTTGTCACTCAAAAAGTCATTGACCGCTTGAGCAGGTGAAATCTTACTGTAGTTGCAATGTAGAAATTGGGGAGGGGAATGCAGTGATTAGAAAACAAGTAGGCCAATGTGTTGCATTGTGGATTGAACAGACACACATACAACCTCAAGCTCCAAGACATGGATATTTAATTTAATTCAATTTAAATATTTTTATTACTTAACTAGTTTATGCCCGCGAATTCGTCTGCGTTGGCTACACAAATTTCAAACCCGTATTTCACCCCCTTAGGGGTTGAATTTTCAAAAATCCTTTCTTAGCGGATGCTTATGTCATAATAGCTATCTGCATGCCAAATTTCAGCCAGATCCATCCAGTAGTTTGAGCTGTGCGTTGATAGATCAGTCAGTCAGTCACCTTCTCCTTTTATATATTTAGATACTATCACGAAGAATAAAAAATACAGGATATACTTGATATACTTAAAAACAAAGGGCGACGGGTGACCTTATCACTGAAGTGATCGCTTCCAGGCAACCAAAACTTAAGAACTTATAGAATTGTTAGACGGGGAGTCAGTGCAACTATACATACAATATAGGTGCAGAGGCGAGCCACTAAGTTGCCTAGGGAACTGAAAAATCTCCCCTATGAACAAAGATTTATAAAACTTGTACTCAGCACCCTCAAAAGCAGGCGAGAAAGAGGCGATCTAATTGAAACTTACCAAATTACTTATTTAAATAATTATTATAATATCCCAAATTTTGAGAGCATGTTTCCGAGAAGGAGCAATCCTAGATTTAGGGGACATGATATGAAGCTACATTATCAATTGCCATCGTCAAATCCATTAATACACTTTCTGACTAATACAGTTGTTCACATATGGAATAATTTGCCTAAGGATGTGGTTATGTCAAGTTCTGTTAACCGCACTTCAAATCTACCGCAATCGCGCAGCACTGGCCCTACCGCGGTTGTTTGACAGCTACAATGTCACGATCGCAATCATCTCTGATTGGTTAATGCTCGCTCACTATTGGCCACAATGCATTGTTGCAACAAGAATCGCACAAATTCAGCCAATCAGAACAATTGAGATTGTAATAATGATTGATGCAGGTTTTAGACAATCACCCTACTGTTCGAGAATAGATTGGACAAACATTTGGAAAACTCGAAGCACTTCTGATATCAGCGAAAGCTGCTTAGTCTATCAAAAATAATAATAATATATGTGTAGGCTCTGTCAAGAGGATGCGGAAATGCCCCTATATTATATCATCTGTTAATGTCAGGCATTAATGCATAAACATAGTCTTCACCTAGGGAAACACATACTGCACCCGGAGGAGGTGAAAATCATCTCGACCTGTCGCATACTTAGTCATATACATACAATGAACCAAAAGCTTAATTTGCTGTAATCCGCTGAAGGTAGAATCTGTATGGTGCAACAAGCAGCATGCGAAATGCACCGCCCACTCTCCCACTGCTAAACATGCAGGAAAAAGCAGCCACCAGGCAAGCAATACGCACCACCACCACGAAGCACCACACAAATCCCAAAACACACTCAACGCACATTTCGCCCCAAACAGGCTTTGCTGGCTGGTTCTTCCTACATGTTTAGCAGTGGGAGGGTGGGTGGTGCATTTCGCATGCTGCTGCAAAGCCGCCCGTTTCCATTCAACCCTGTCTAGGTTAGGTGATTGCCTAAACATCAACAAACAAAAAAAAACCGGCCCAAGTGCGAGGCAGACTCGCGCACCCTAGGGTTCCGTACTCAGGTATTTTTTTTACATTTTGCATGATAAATCAAAAACTATTATGCATAAAAATAAATAAAAACCTGTTTTAGAATGTACAGGTATCTAACTTTGAAAATTGAAAATACTAATATAATATGTTCACGAACACATTTGTTTTTTCTGTGGTGTCGTGTAAACCATTTCTGCTATAAGATCTACCTACCTACCAAATTTCATGATTCTAGGTCAACGGGAAATACCTATAGGTTTTCTTGACAGACCGACAGATAACAAAGTGACCCTATAAGGGTTCCTTTTTTCCTTTTGAGGTATGGAACCCCATAAAAACTTGTTACATATTATGTATGGCTGCTGTTAGAAAATTCGCTGACGCACGCATAGTTGCATGAAAATAAGACGATGACGCATGACGTCAATCTTAATTCTTAAGGCTCCTGCCGGCTGCCGGCCTGAAGTGCCCTGTAAACGGTCAAACATGTTTGTCAAACACGCCGTCAATCAAATTTGCCAAACACGTAGTTTGTTTGACAAACACATAGTTTGTTTGACAAATGCAGCCGTACACCTTCAATCATGTTTGACAACATCGCCTCACAACGGGCTCTACGGGCAGCGGCACGCGCGGCTCGCAGTCACAAGCGCGGCGCGTGCGCGAACTGACTCCCTTGAAAAAGGACCCCGAATGGGTTCGAAACGGGCTAACGTCGACTAAACACGTGAGCAAAGCCGGGACAGATAATATGTATAATGGAAAACACTCACGATAGTTTAAACGCTAAAATGTTTGACAAACTTTGCCAAACACGTAGTTTGTTTAACAAACTCAGCCGTGCACCTTCAAGCATGTTTGACAATCCTTGCCAAACACGTAGTTTCTTTGACAAGCGCATCAAACACGACCGCAGACGTTTAAATAATTTGACAAACACGTAATATTTGAGAAAGAGAAACATCTTTGACCGTTGACGGGGCACTTAAATGTTCCTTATCGTGGTGGCCATAAAAAATCGGCTAAGTGCGAGATAGGCTCGCACACCGAGGGTTCCGTACTATAGTCGTATTTATTCAACATCTTCACACACATTTTCTTTCACACAACATTCAACACTTCAATCAGTCGCTTCAGTAGGTACTGAGTGAATATCACAAATTTCGTCACTGGCAGCAAGTGCTGTAGCTTAGTGGTAAGAGCGTCGGGCGCGATCCCAGGAGACGCGGGTTCGATTCCTGCCGGTCCCCAATTTTTGATATGTATTTAAAGACAAAGAAAGAAAAGACGTTTATTTTGCAAACTGCCACACATCACATCTTATAACTAAGAGCTGGTTATTCCGGCGCTTCTTCCATCTGAGCATAAGCCCAACGCGCTACAAGCAAAAGAAGCGCCGGAACAAACTGTCATGTGTAGCACAACCCGAAAAAGGGTCCCAGCTCAGCATTATTATTAGTTAGTTAAGTTCTTTTTATTTGTCTAGATATTTTGCAAATGCTGTGTACACATTTTATAGATACATTTATCAGCCTGTGTTTGTCTATAAGTGTCGTAGTTTGTGTTAAATTAATGTATTGTGTGTGTTCCTAATAAATAAAATAAAATAAATAATACAAATTATGCTGTATGGCATACATGTATGTATGTATGGAATATGGATGTATGGATGCATGGATGTATGGTATGTGGCACAGGAACATACAGCGCTGATTTTCAGCTGGTACCCTGGTACCCTGAAACTGATTCATCATACCTAATTTATTTAAAAAAAAAAAAAAAAATCAGTTTCATTTTCATCTACGACTACTACTGAATGTGTCAGTTTCACGATTCCATTCAATATCTACAACCCAAGTCTACAACTTATAAATTACACCGAAATATTTTTTATTTACAATTTTAATAAATAATACATAACATCTCCAAATAAAATTATTGAAATAATTTACTCCTATTGCTAATTTCTGGCTAATTTATGCATTTTATGGACATAGGCCTTTCTATTTTTTTTTTTTTTTTTTTTTTTTTTTTTTTTTTTTTTTTTTTTAATATTACAATAAAACTTAAAGCTAGCCTTATCTAATTACTATATAAATCATGACCGCGTGGAATGGTGCCAAGAATACTGGCTGCATTTCCGCGCTGGACAGCCAGGCTGATCCGTTGCGCAAAAAATGAGCCAGCCCTTCTGTCACCAGATGAGGCTATTAATCGCGGTGAAATGTCTCGTAAAAAATTTTTTCGGCCTTTCTATTACCTTATATATAGAATTTTGTGGTTATGTGTATTGTATATAAAACTGCACCTTTATAAATATAACAATATACTTACATGGGTTATGCATGATTGATTCAGGAAAAGACGTCACCATACATCTTAGCTAGATTAAAACACTAATTAGTACCTACCTACTACCAGGCCTGTCTCACTCTTGGTACTTGCGAGTCATAAGTAACTACAATCGCGCTACGCCTGTAGGCCGAACTTGAAATAGGGCTGGCGCCCCGCACACCCACACGTCACCCGCGCCGGGTTAGCACGGGGGCTGAGCGGGGAGAGAACGCCCCCGGCGTTCTCTCCCCGATTGCCATACTCTATCTACTATCTATGTCGCATACTATAGGTACCCATGCAAAAAATCACGTCGATCCGTTCCTCCATTGTGAAGTGATTGAAGGACAAACCAACAAACTCATTTATCTCACAATGAAAATATACCAACAAACATACTTTCACATCCATACTTAATAGAATAGAACTGAATAGAGTAGACAATGCCTCGCTGCGGTGGTCTCGACGAGGTTTTAGATTTAATAATTTAATTTATTTTAGTTTTAATTTAATGTTTTTTTTTAGATTTAAGTTTATTAATAGTTTATTTAGGGTTAGATCACACAAAAAAATTTAAATTGTTTTATAGAATAGAATATGTTTTATTCAAGTGACTTTTTACAAGCGCTTTCGAATCGTCGGGTAGTTATAATTTACCACTGGTTCGGAATGCCGTTCCTACCGAGAAGAACCAGCAAGAAACTCGAACTAAATATTATAAGTGTGTCTGTCTGTCTGCTAGCTTTTCACGACTCAACCGTTCAACCGATTTGGACGGGTAGGTTTCAACCCGGGGAAGGACACAGGCTACTTTTTATCCCGGAAAATTTTGAGTTCCCACAGGATGTTTAAAAACCTAAATCCACGCGTACGAAGTCGCGGGCATCAGCTAGTTTATAATGAGGGTAGTGATTATTTATCATGATTTATAGTATAGAAGTGTATAAGTCGATGTATCCATGACTGCGTCAAGTTATACGTTTGTTGACGCTTTATCAGACATGCGCTTACGCATCGTCTAAATATAGCTGCGAAACCGCCTGCAGGGCAATTGTCTAAAACCTGTATCAATCATTATTACAATCTCAATTGTTCTGATTGGCTGAATTTGTGCGATTCTTGTTGCAACAATGCATTGTGGCCAATAGTGAGCGAGCATTAACCAATCAGAGATAATTGCGATCGTGACATTGTAGCTGTCAAACAACCGCGGTAGGGCCACTGTTATCAAGTGTGAGCGGAAAGAAATCTGAGGCCCAGCGCATACAGACTGAGTAGATTTCTTTCTACCCATATTATAAATTCGAAAGTATGTTTGTTTGTCTTTCAATCACGTCGCACTCGCAACGGATCGACGTAATTTTTTGCATGGGTTTAGTTTAAGACCTGGAGAGTGACATAGGCTACTTTTTATCCCAGAAAATCAAATAGTTTCCACGGGATTTATAAAAACCTAAATTCACGCGGGCAGCAGTTAGTTCATAATATGTACAAGTTAGCCATTGACTGCGATCTCACCTGGTGGTAAGTGAAGATGCAGTCTAAGATGGTAGCGGGCTAACCTGGAAGGGGTATGGCAGTTTCATCAAGCCTGTACCCCTGATCGGTTTCTACACGCCATCGCGTCGGAACGCTAAATCGCTTGGCGGCACGGCTTCGCCGGTAGGGTGGTAACTAGCCACGGACGAAACCAACTAGTGACTAGACAGTCAGTCAGTCAGTCAGCTTTTCCTTTTATATTATTTAGATAAGTGAGGTGGTAGTGAAGTATTCACGACTGCGTCAAGTTATACGTTTGTTTACGCTTTATCAGACATGCGCTTACGCATCGTCTAAATATAGGCTGCGAAACCGCTAAACGAGTTATCAAGTGTGAGCGAAAAGAATATGAGGCCCAACGCATACAGACGAAGTAGAGTTTTTTTAAAGAGGCGGTTTACAAATTTACGCTCGGCCATACGAAAGAAGCCAATGAGGCCGATTCTCTTGTACACAATCTCTAAACTAAACTAAATTAAGAGGTCGAAATCTAGTTGCTATCCTTTTCCGCAAGCAACATTATGAAAGGGATAGCAATAGATTTAGACGTGTTATTTTAGTTTAGTTGAGAGATTGTGTACAACGGAATTAGGCACATTGTGGCTAATTCCATTGTACACAATTCTTAAACTAAACTAAAATGACTCGTCTAAATCTATTGCTATCCCTTTCATGAAGTTGCTTGCAGAAAAGGATAGCACTAGATTTAGACCTGTTAATTTAGTTTAGATTAGAGTTTGTGTACAAGGGAATCGGCCCCATTGTGTGGCTATTTATAGTAATTTAGAGTGATGTTTATAATTTTTTTATGCTTGATCAAATAAACGGATTGTTACCAAAACTGTACAAATAGATTTGTTAAAGAATATAGGTAGTTTATTTTGATATAAATTTTTGGTTAAATTTATGTTTTATTCAATACAAAAAGTTGTCTTAAACTAGCCATATAATTCGTGAAAATTGGCAACAATTATTTTTTTACCCAGTAATGTGATTAAAAATCCATATTCTAGTACATTATAAATCAATAAGACTATATTTCTGATATTCAGGTACTTTTTGCAGTAAATAAAATGATTTTCAAGGACAGATTTAGGGCTTGAAAGTTGAGTCTGTTATATATTTAACTAAAACTAGGCGCGGGAGATTGGACACTTCAAAATAAATAAAATAGATTTTGTAAATATGATACATTAAAGGTCAATACGAAAGATTGATTTATTTTAAACATGTATTCAATTATATGAAAGTTCGTCCTATATGATGGTTTTGGAGCTTGAAATCTTAGAATTTCATAGTTCAAGCGACTACTGCTACGAGCTACTGCCTACTGGCGCGTGAAAAGTCATTTTGTTTTTGTACAAACTATACTTCCTAAAAGCTAACACCATGATGTCAAGGTCGATGTTCTTTGAAACCTAATCAATTTGCTAAGGCAAATCAATTAATTAAGGTGACGCAGTACGCCCGACCGAACCTGTTTGCTTTTCACTTGACATTGTATGAGAAAGGTGAGAGGCACGATGATTTTCACCAAAATCAAGGGTTTAGGAAAAGTATTTTTGAGAAAATACTACTACGTTTATGTTTGCAAAGTATAGTTATTTCAACTAATGAATAAATAAACTATGTCTAATGTTAAATTGGTTTGGAATTTTTAAACCCCTAATCTTATTTATTTACGCCCAAAGTTGTCATAAATTTAGTGTTAAAATAGGAATCTTTTGAGGCTCGTAACTTTAAAATCAATATTTTACTTTGCGGGGCCGCACTTGGCCGGTTTTTTAGTAGGTAGGTATATATATATTTTTAAATTACTTAAACGCACATAACTCCGAAAAGTTAGAGGTGCGTGCCCGGGATCGAACCCCCGACCTCCGATTAGAAGGCGGACGTCCTATCCACTAGGCTATCACAGCTTTTATACATAGGTATACAATTGCCTGCTAGATACCTCCTAAAATGTTTGTTGACTATTTAACCCGATTTCTGCCTTATCTATTTAACTACAACTTATAATGTAATTAATATTAATTGGTTAATTTATAATGTATTTGTTATATTAGGTCGAGCGGTCAAAATACAACACTGTCGATCGTCTTTTCCTGTTTTTGTCCGCGTTCCCACGTTGTGACAACAGGCAATCGAAGCTCGAAGCTTGTATATTTGAACTAGCTGCTTTTCCTTTTTAGGGTTCCGTAGTAAACAAGGAACCCTTATAGTAGTGTCCGTCTGTCCGTCCTCGGTTAATCTCAGAGACTTAAGGTATGATTCCGAACCACGCTGCACGCAGCAGCGCTGCCGCAACAGTGCTGTCACCAGCTGTCTCAGCCGTGTTGCGGCACTACTGGTCCCCCATACAATCTCTATACGCTTATATGACACTGGCTTATGCTCGCGACTTCGTTCGCGTGGACTACACAAATTTCAAACCCCTATTTCACCCCCTTAGGGGTTGAATTTTCAAAAATCCTTTCTTAGCGAATGCCTACATCATAATAGCTCTCTGCATGCCAAATTTCAGCCCGATCCGTCCAGTAGTTTGAGCTGTGCTTTGTTAGATCAGTCAGTCACCTTTTCCTTTTATATATTTAGATTACTGCAATAAAGATTTTTTTTTTTTTTAAATATTACAATAAAACTTAAAGCTAGCCTTATCTAATTATTATATAAATCATGACCGCGTGGAATGGTGCCAAGAATACTGGCTGCATTTCCGCGCTGGACAGCCAGGCTGATCCGTTGCGCAAAAAATGAGCCAGCCCTTCTGTCACCAGATGAGGCTATTAATCGCGGTGAAATGTCTCGTAAAAATTTTTTAGCACTAAGACTCCATAAAGAATTATGAATTATGAATTAAAAAGTGCTTAGGCCATAACCTACCACGCTGGTTGGCAGACTTCGCACACCTTTGAGAACATTATGGAAAACTCTCGGGAATGCAGGTTTCCTCACGTTTTCCTTTACATTTTTAGCAAGTGATAAATAATTGCTTAAAAGACACTTAATAGTAGGTACTCATAATATATCAGGGAAAATAATTCTGATCTTGTACTTGCGCAGAGTTAATCTTAGAAGTTTTTTATCCATTCTATTTAAGAGGAAAAACTCCACTATACATATCGATATAAATGACAAGATATGGTCAAGCGAACAAAATTTTTCACGGTTTAGAAACCTAATAAATCAGCGCCACCTTGTAGATACTTGGACGACCCGTTTGAAATCCAGACGTCACTAAGGTTGCATTGGTGCTTTGCACCAATGAGTCGGTGCCTTTTTGTTTGTTTAATAACCCTGTCCATACGAAGTAATATATAATTCAATAACTATACATTGTTATATATAACTCAAACCTGTTTTTATAATAATTTTATTAAAGTGTTCGAAGGAAATTCCGAAATAAATTTTTAATATATAATATCAAAAATAGTTCAGTAGTTCCAGAGATTACGTCCTACAAACAAACTTACAAACTTCACCTCTTTGTAATATTAGTAAGAGATAGTATAGATAAAATAATAACATGTGTGAAATGTTTATAACTTTGATAACGAATTCTGACTAAAACGGGTAAAATGAAGTCATCGAAAGATAGATTGGTTATGACTAGACTTTGGTTGATATCTATGCAATATAAATAAACTAGCGACCCGCCCCGGCTTCGCATGGGTGCAATGAAGATACTAGTGTGGTATCATTGAGGTGCCATTGCCTCGGAAACTCTCAAATGAGAGGAATTTTTTTACGACATAATTCACATTATTTCAATTTCTCTAGGGATCTCTAATTTTTTGAGAATTAAACTATAGCTATAAACCTTCCTCTTGAATCACTCTATCTATTGGTGAAAACCGCATTAAAATCCGTTGCGTAGTTTAAAAGATCTACGCGTTCATACATACAGACAGCGGGAAGCGACTTTATTCTATACTATGTAGAGATAACTGTTGACATTCAACAAGTTCAAAAATCTATTACAAATATACTATTACAGACGAGCTGACTACTACTTTAAGCGTAAGTCAGAAAAGTAGGTTTAATTTTTTTTTTTTTTCCTACCATAAAGCACCATTATAAAATGGTAGCTTTATTGCTACTACCATCTAGCCTATGGGCTAATAAGTAATATTATTCTAGCTAAGCTAACTAACTAACTTCTACTTATGATTAATTTTTAAATCTAATTTACAGTCCAATAACTGTCCTTAGTTTATTCTAACACGTACTTACAGTTCACTATGTTCTTGTGACCTAGAAAAATAAAGTAGGTTTAATTGAACTAATTTTATAAGTTACTAGCTGATCCCCGCGGCTTCGCCCGCGTGGATTTCGGTTTTTTAAAAATCCCATGGGAACTCTTTGATTTTCCGGGATATAAAGTAGCCTATGTCACTCTCCAGGTCTTTATCTATACCCATGCAAAAAACCGGCCAAGTGCGAGTCAGGCTCGCGCAACGAGTGTTCCGTACTACAGTCGTACTTTTTCGACATTTTGCCCGATAATTCAAAAACTATGATGCATAAAAATAAATAAAAATCTGTTTTAGAATGCACAGGTAAAACCCTTTCATAATATGATACCCCACTTGATATAGTTATCTTACTTCGAAAATTTAAAATACTAAGTATTAGTTCATGACCACAATTTAATTTTTTTTGTGTGATGTAAGCACAAATTCACGGTTTTCAGATTTTTCTCCGAATGTCTACTATAAGTCCTACCTACCTGCCGAATTTCATGATTCTAGGTCAACGGGAAGTACCCTGTAGGTTTCTTGACAGACAGACAACAAAGTGATCCTATAAGGGTTCCGTTTTTCCTTTTGAGGTACGGAACCCAAAAAATCACGTCAATCCGTTGCAACGTTACGATGTGATTGAAGGACAAACAAACAAACTTTCGCATTTATAATAAGAGTAGTGATAATATGGGTAGTGATAGTGATTTGATCACGCAGACAGACTCCAAGCATAGTCTATATATATGTATATCTCCATCGCCTGCTGAAGCACTCAGAGCTTTCTTATGAGTGCGGATGGCGAAGCTGAAGTGGCAATGGGCCACTTAGTTCGTAAAACCGATAGACGGACGGTGGACGGACGACATCAGACGAGTGTGCGGGAGCCGCTGGATGGCGTGTCGAAGTCCCTACAAGAGACCTATGTCCAGCTGTGGACGTCTGTCGGTTGATGATGATGATGATGATTGCTGACTACGACGCGTCACCTTATCTACATTTAGATTTGAATTCTGCGAACGAGTGTCCAAAACAGGGTGACCTTGTATCGTTTATCGGAGAGCTGGGACATGTACAATGTTTATGCTTGAATACTTTAACCAGAATTGTTTTTAGGGTCCAGTAGTAAAATATGAAACCCTTACATTCTCATCCTATCCATCTTTCCGTCTGCATGTCACAGCCATTAAAAACCGGTTAAGTGCGAGTCGGACTCGCACTTAACCGGTTCCGTACCATCGTAGTTTACAAGATATTATACAGGGTTAAATATAAAATATCAGAAAGCTCTCGGCACGTAATTGTTATTATTAAAACTAACAACTTTTATTCTACGACTCTTTTTTAACTCGATATTTTGTGAAATATCAAATACATTTGACTTGACTTTGACTTAGTCCGCGTAAATTTTCTGGTTTCTTCAAAAACATAGTACTTTCATTATTATTATTATTATTATTATTATTTATTTATTATTTAATTAGAACGGCCATAAAGCCAATTACACTAATTAAACTATGAGTACAAACTAACATAAACATGCATACAAAAATTGTTAAAATTATAAATTTTAAAAAGCAAAATTATAAATTTTCACAAAAGTGCAAGATCTGACCCATGAGGTCAGCCCATTTGTCAGCAAATATGTCACAGCGAGGGGACTCCTTCAGCAGCGCGTTGAGCGCAGCCAAAGTGCGCGGTATGGGTGACCACTGACCTGGAGCGCGCTACCGTGCGACTAAACGGACTTACGAAAAATTTGGAGCGGTGGCAATATAACCTTCCAACCCCCATTTCACCCCCTTATGGGGTTTTCGTAGAATAGAATAGATTTTTATTCAAGTAAATTTTTACATGTGCTTTTGAATCGTCAACTACATAGTTTAATTTACCATAAGATCCTTTCTTATGTTGTCACTTGCACCCTAGAAAGAACGTACCCTCCTTTCAAGTTAAAATAACAATAATTAAAACTTTCACATACAAACTTTCATCCCCTACTTTACCACCCTTAAGGGGGGTTTCCAAAATAAATTATACAGGTTTTTATTATTTAAAGCTGATAACCTATATGCCGATTTTCACGTCTCTAACTTCAAAAACATAGGACTTTCATACAACCTTTATCAAAAACGTTTCTTAGCTGACACTTACATCCTAGAAGAAACCTACCTTCCAATTTTAAAGTTTGTAGGCTTTATAGTTTCTGAGATTTCGTGATTAGTCAGTTCATATACATAGATAGATTACACGAGTATTTTAATGCCTTGTAAGTATTTTCATACATTACTGAAAAACACACAATTTCTATTTTATTTAGATTTCTATCGTACCTACATGGGTATTTCGAGTGGTTTTTACGTCGTTCCTGATTTGCATAACAAAGCACTTCCTTAGGCTAAAGGAAAAGGCCAACACACACAACATGACGATGTGCCAATCAGTTTATCCTTTTACAATATAGATTTGGCAGATTCTTAAAACAAATGGTACATGAATGGCATAGTAAATAAATCAAAATATATAAAAGGAAAAGGTAACTGGGTGACTGACTGACCAGTGGCGTAGCTAGTAACCAAGGGCCCTGGGGCAAATCAAAAAAAGGTTTTATCAAGTAAAAATATTTAATAAACAAATACATTCACAGAAAGAATTTAGGGGGATTCCCTAGTAACTTTCAAATTATCATATTTATTTTGAAAATGGGAGATCAAAACTTTAGTTCGATCGAGATTTTCTGGTAAGGATTCGAGAGCCCTCTAAGCTTTAGGGCCCCGGGGCACTGCCCCGCCTAGCCCCTATGTAGCTACGCCACTGTGACTGACTGATCTATCAAAGCACAGCTCAAACTACTGGACGGATCGGACTAAAATTCGGCATGCACATTGCACATAGCTATTATGACGTAGTCATCCGCTAAGAAAGGATTTTTGAAAATTCTACCCCTAAGTGGGTGAAATAGGGGTTTGAAACTTGTGTACTCCACGCGGACAAAGTCGCGAGCATAAGCTAGTGTGTAAATAACTACGCCAAGACAACTGCACGATGATGTGTCAATCAGTTTATCTTTTGACGATAAAGATTTGGCAGATTCTTAAAATTAAATGCTGCGTGAATAGCATAATAAATTAATTATATATATTTTGATATTGGCTTCCGTTGAGGTCATATTACAATGAGTAATACCTAAGTACTTAAGGTGTTTTGATAGACCCAGCCGCGAAAATTAAATAGTTAGTAGTAGACTAATCATACATCGAAGGCTTTTTTTTTTTTTTTTTCTTATAGCTTTTTTAATATTACAATAAAACTTAAAGCTAGCCTTATCTGATTACTATATAAATCATGACCGCGTAGAATGGTGCCAAGAATACTGGCTGCATTTCCGCGCTGGACAGCCAGGCTGATCCGTTGCGCAAAAAAATGAATTTGTGTAGTTCTTTGTCATTTTTGTAGTCTTGTTTATTGTGAACTTGTGTACTATCGTTCCTTGGTTTCTTGTCGAATTTTTCGTGTAGTTCCTTATCAACTTCACTGTCTGAATCACAAATTGAATCCTTGTCAAACAATGTTGAAGCTTCCCTTGCTTTTTTATCAATTTCAAGTTTTTCAAGCTCTTTCAGGAGATTATCGAATGGCGCTTCTTTAGATCTTTCGTTTGTTGCATTTTCGTTCAAATTTTTTGCGCCTGGCTGATCCGTTTCGCAAAAAATGAGCCAGCCCTTCTGTCACCAGATGAGGCTATTAATCGCGGTGAAATGTCTCGTAAAATTTTTTTAGCACTAAGACTCCATGGCCCCAGGGTCGAAGGCTTATGATAATGAGTTTTGCGGGCATAACATTTATGCATCTACATGTTTTTCTACATGAGTATTTTTGACCAAAGTTTTATGGAAAAACATGTAGATGCTTATTACCATAAGCGTTCGATGTATGATTAGTCTACTATTTTCGAAAAACTAACTAAAATTTAAATTTCGCGGCTGGGTCTATCAAATCACCTTAATCACAAAACAGTATATAATTCAGCTCAATAGTCATATGTAAATAAAGACGCGCACACAACTGCACGATGATTTGTCAATCAGTTTATTTTAGGGTTCCGTACCTCAAAAGGAAAAACGTAACCCTTATAGGATCACTTTGTTGTCTGTCTGTCTGTCTGTGGTCTGTCAAGAAACCTAGAAGGTACTTCCCGTTGACCTAGAATCAGGAAATTTGGCAGGTAGGTAAGTCTTGTAGCTGTAATTCGGGGAAAAATCTGAAACCCGTGAATTTGTGATTACATCACACAAAAAAAAATTAAATTGTGGTCGTGAAAGATAACTATATCAAGTGGTGTTTCATATGAAAGGTCTTCACCTGTACATTCTAAAACAGATTTTTATTTATTTTTATTCATCATAGTTTTTGAATTATCGTGCAAAATGTCGGAAAAATACGACTGTAGCACGGAACCCTTGTTGCGCGAGCCTGACTCGCACTTGACCGGTTTTTTCTGGAGATACGGAATTCTAAAAATTTAATTAAGTGTACTTAATAAAGAAATCCTTGTTTCAGATGCAGGAAGGGCTAGAAGCTCTCTAAGCTATACCCAACTATGGGCAGTTCCAAATTCCTCATCATACAAAACACAACTATGGCCGAAGGCAAGAAATCCATAAAAAACAAACTCATCAAACCATTCGTCGCACTATTCCGAAAGAACAAGAAAGACAAGACAAACGAGATCCCAACAAACACAGATGCAACTACAAATGAAAATGCAACAAACAGAGTTGCAACTGCAAACGAAAATGCAACAAACGAAAGATCTAAAGAAGCGCCATTCGATAATCTCCTGAAAAAGCTTGAAAAACTTGAAATTGATAAAAAAGCAAGGGAAGCTTCAACATTGTTTGACAAGGATTCAATTTGTGATTCAGACAGTGAAGTTGATAAGGAACTACACGAAAAATTCGACAAGAAACCAAGGAACGATAGTACACAAGTTCACAATATACAAGACTACAAAAATGACAAAGAACTACACAAATTCGACAAGAAAGCAATAAATAACGTAAATTACAATAACCAAGACAATGATTCTGTTATTGACAATGACGATGCAGAACTTTTGGAGAGATTCAATGAACTGGAAATCGAGAAGAAGGAAGTTTCACAAGTTGAAGAAGATGAAGAAGAATTGAAGAAGTTCTCCACTAAAATTGTAACTGACGATGCTAGGTCTTTGAGGATAGATTCTCAGTCTTCCGAAGACAGCGGGTTTACTGAAAAATGCTCTCTTATTGAATCTGATGAAGAGAACCATGACAAAGATGTTGATAGAATAGAAGAGAAGGGCGGAGAAGAAGGTATGTTATTTTTGTTGAAGGTATGTTATGTTATACAGGGTGTAATTAGAACGCTAGCGAAATCTGAGCGCTATTATTATACTACCGAAACACAATCCAATACCAATAACCATTTGCCTTACCCTTGTAGTTTTAGTAGGTAATTAATATCTCTCAACCCCGCAATGTATAGTTTGCATAACTCGGGTCCATGTCCCGCCTATGATGCTGCATTGCCCCCGCGGCACCTGTCTACGAGTGGGACCGTGATAGTTTAGTGGTTAGGACGTCCGCCCGATATTCTGGAGGTCGGGGGTTCCATTCTGGGGTTTTAAGCTAAATATCACTTGCTTAAACGGCGAAGGAAAACATCGTGAGGAAACTTGCATGTCTGAGAGTTCTACATAATGTTTTCATAGATGTGTGAACTCTGTCCGCTCTAGGTCAGTGTGGCAGACTTTGGCCTAAGCGCTTCTAATTCTGAGAGGAGACCTGTGTTCAGTAGTGGGCCTTTGATGGATTGATCATGATGATGATTCAAAAGTGTCTGTAAAAGTAGCCCTATTTATTTTTGTTTTATAGAAGAGAAGAAGGAAGGTGCGAAACAGAAAAAACTACACAAGGCTTACTTGAGGAGGGGTCCCATTAAGAACAAAAGGTCCCAAGCGCCTGCATCGGCGCCATATCCTTGCGAGGTATCTATAATTTTTTTTACATTCGTATTAATAGACTTGGAGCCTGTGAAAGCCAGACCTCCGTTATTTTATAAAAGTGTAGCTTTTTAGTTTATCTGCGCATTGTCCCTTAAACTTTCTTAAAAAATCTCTGCTTATCGTGCTCCCCGAGGCACAGAGGAATGATAAAGGTCACATTCGGACCTCCAAACTCAGTTACCGACTAGATTCAGCACAATTTATTGACCACACAGTTGCAACTTTAGTTGAAGTCCCCAGAATGCTAAAAAATCCATACTAATATTATGAATGCGAAAGTGTGTCTGTCTGTATGTCTCTGCTAGCCTTTTACAGCCCATCCATTCAACCGATTTTGACGAAATTTGGTACAGATATAGCTTTCATCCCGGATTTCATCCCCAGCTTGATTCCGGAAAATAAAAGAGTTCCCACGGGATTTTTAAAAACCTAAACCCACGCGGACGAAGTCTCGAGCATCATCTAGTAAAAAAATAAATAAAAAATGATTTTAATTCGACCAACAAAAGAATCATATTGGTGTAAATATCTATACGCACTTAAATCAGGACAGGGTCGATTTGCCAACAACAATAACATTGCTAAAATAGCAACTTTTTTCCAGATAAATCTAAACCCCCAAATCTACTCTGGTGGCCAAGTTATCATCAACTCCAACCAATTCCTTCAACCTCAACAAGCATCAACTCCGTCAATCTTCATCGAGGCATCAACTGAGCATCAATACCTACAAACCAATGAACTGCCCAACGAATTCGACTTATCCTCTTATCTATCGCAAGAAGAAATCAACACATGCTGCAGTATCTTACAAACTGAGTTACCCCAAACTCAAGCCATCCCCAATTTCGTCAATTCACCCCCAAACCAATACAATTTCAACTTAAACTCAACCCCACCATTGATCCCAGAATTTGATCTAAACCCCCCATACGACGACATAAGCGAGAACGTCCTGAAAGACTTGGATCCATATGTCTTAACCCCTCCAAGTTCAGTTCACAGCCATTTCATGTATTCCCCCCAAAATCGGAACATAGAATCACCATTAAAATGCATCGATACTTCCCCTGAAAGCGATGCCTTATCGTGGAACGAAGAGCTGGAACAATTCAGGGATATATCCCCCAACGACCAGTTATTTTCACCCCCATTGGATGCAGAAATAAAAGACACCACCCCAGCAGAGTCTCCAAGACTGTACAAAAACTTGAAGCAGTACAAGGACCGTCAAAAGGAAATGGAGAAAGAGTTCTCCAGAATGGAGTGTTGCCAGATCATTCAGAAACCGTGCAAGGAGGTTTTCAACGAGCACTTGCAGAAATTGCAAGAAGGAGATAGGAGGAAATTGTGCTACAGTGTTGCCAATTTGGAGCTGAGATCTGCTTTCGGGTAAGTGTTGATTTGTCTATCATCATCACCGTAGTAAACAAGGAACCCTTATAGTTTCGCCATGTCCGTCCGTCTGTCTGTCCGTCCGTCCGTCCTCGGTTAATCTCAGAGACTATTAGTGCTAGAAATCTGTAATTTGGCATGAGTATAAACGTTAATCACGCCGACAAAGTGGTGAAATAAAATTTTTATAAATATATTTTTTAAGGGTAGCTCCCCTACATGTAAAGTGGGGATGAATTTTTTTTTTAAAGGAAAACTATCAGGGCTATGTCAAGTTCACAGGTTAAGGAGTTATGTTGTTTTTCGAGGATTGTGACTACGGAACCCTACACTGGGCCGGTTTTTATCAATTAGAATTCCCAACGAGTCACACTGTTACACGATTGGGTGTGACTCGTTGGGAAACCATCTAGCAGCCCAAGAGGCTAAATAATGATTTACTCGAGCGTTGTAGGGAACTATTAGATTGAGAAGATTATCTGCTAAAAAGAAAAAAAGGTTAAATGATCTAACTCTTTGAAAAAACTGGTGGGGAAAGCGCGTACGTCGCGGACTATAGCTTCATCCAACCCTGTACATAATGGTAATCCTCTTCTTCCGCAGCGTCCTGATGCACACACTGGTAGACCTGTCTAGCAGCGACCAGCCCGAGGAACTCAAGATGGCGCTGTTCTGTCTAGTTAGCGAGAAGGTGCTGGCTACTCAGAAGACGCTCTTCCTAGAGGATTTCGGTAAGTTTCTTCTTCTTCTTCTTCTTCTAGTGCCTCTCCATTACTGAAGGTCAGCAGTCTGTTGTTTAAACTTCTCCCTGTCCATGGCTAGGCGGAATAGTTCTCCGACTGTTTGTATGCCCTGATGTAACGTAGCCATGACTTCTTTCTTCTTCCCACCCCTCTTTTCCCAGCTATTTTTCTACCCTTAAGGTAAGTTTCTAACCTCCCTTTTTTATTTAACGCTGGGAATAACCAGCCAGCCAATTAACTGGAGGGAAGGTATGCTTCGTCCACTGTGCCCTCTGCTAGGCCGAGGGACACGCGGAAACACCGGCCCGTTGGGCCGTGAAACGCTAGCAGACAGACAGACAGACACACTTTCGCATTTATAATATCAGTATGGATTAGTTCATTTAAGAATTAGAAAGCTCAGAGTCACTCAGCGGGCGATGGAAAGAGCTATGCTTGGAGTTTCTCTACGTGATCAAATCAGACATGAGGAGATCTGTAGGAGAACTAGAGTAACCGACATAGCTCAACGGGTTGCGAAGCTGAAGTGGCAATGGGCAGGGCACATAGTTCGTAAAACCGATAGACGTTGGGGTCTCAAAGTGGTGGAATGGCGACCTCGCACCGTAAGACGCAGCGTTGGAAGACCCCCCCACTAGGTAGACACGACATCAGACGAATCGCAGGCGGCGCAAGAGCGTGGTGTGTTGAAGTCCCTACAAGAGACCTATGTCCAGCAGTGGGCGTCTATCGGTTGATGATGATGATGGCGATGATTAGTTCAATGATCTCCATAAAAAACCTTTTGAATTATACCTACCGTGTTTTTATCTGTTTATCACAAAAAGTGCACAAAAAAGGAAACAATTATTTCGAATTCCTCAATACGGCGGAACAAGATAACTTAAAAACGTTAGTTTACGTAAAAAAACCGGCCAAGTGCGAGTCAGGCTCGCGCAATGAGGGTTCCGTACTACAGTCGTATTTTTTCAACATTTCGCAGGATAATTCAAAAACTATGATGCATAATAAATTAAAAATAAATATAAATCTGTTTTAGAATGTACAAATGAAGCTCTTTCATATGATACCCCACTTGATATAGTTATCTTACTTCGAAATGGAAAATACAAATTTTTAGTTCATAACTACAATTTAATTTTTTTTGTGTGATCTAACCCTAAATTCACGATTTTCAGATTTTTCCCCAAATGTCAGGTATAAGATCTACCTACCTGCCAAATTTCATGATTCTAGGTCAACGGGAAGTACCCTGTAGGTTTCTTGACAGACAGACAGACAACAAAGTGATCCTATAAGGGTTCCGTTTTTCCTTTTGAGGTACGGAACCCTAAAAATTACGTAATTGTTTACGTTAGGTCCGTTGACCTTTCCCTTAGCGACTACTTCGAGGTAATTTCACGACAGACAAACTAGGAACCGTAATAAGCTCGCAACTCTACCTCGGGAAAGTGGGAAAGTCATTTGTGGGAATGAGTGTAATATCTAAATTTATAAAAGGAAAAGATGACTGACGGACTGACGTACTGATTGACTGACTGACTCTCCCAAAGCCATTATGATCCAAACAAACGTTCCTCCCAGTGTTGGGGACATTACGAAGAAAAACGTCCAGCTTTTATAAAATAATAACGAAGGTCTGGCTCGCGCTGGCTCCTAGTCCAGAAGTTTTACTCACTAGGCTATAATCACACACGCAATATTTTTTCAAAATATTTTTTGCCTCCAGGTTTGAACCTACTACAGTTCGCGGTACTGCGTTGCTACAAGCGGCCGGTGATCACTCGCTATCTGGTGCAATGCATTCGCGTTGTCACCAGAAGCGTCGAATACAAATGCTCGAACAAGATCGTTTTCACTGAGGTATGTAATAACAATATTATGGCACTAGTGCGGTAAGGCCTGCTTTATAAGTAGCCAGTGATCACTCGCTATCTAGTGCAATGGATCCGCGTGGTCACCAGGAGCGATGAGTACCAATGTTCGAACAAGATCGTTTGACACTGAGGTATGTAATAACTAATAACATTATAACACTAGTGCGTAAAGTTATCTTTTAGGGCCTTGATGCTTCATAGGCCCTGATGATGTGTTACCGCACTAGTGCGTAGTAAACTACTTACCGCATTGCCAAGTGTTATGAACCAATGTTTTTCTATCGTAGGTGGACGCTAACGGTGACAACTTGCTAATCGCTTGCGTTCGCGAAGGCGACAAGTGCGCGAACGTGCTGCGCGAGCTTGTGCGCGTCGACGACAAGGATGTGCCGCTGTTCGACGTGCACCACGTCAACACTGACGGTGAGTTGCGTCTGACAGCACGAGCGAAGCGAGCTCTAACATTTTTATCTAGATGGCGCCCTAACTTCGTGTCAGTGTATAATGTACCTTTTTAATAATTCCATGGGAACTTTGATTTTCTGGGATAAAAGTAGTTTATATTCAAGATGTGAGTTAAGCTGTGTTAAATAAATGTTCACAACTAATAGCCAAGATTAAGTTAAATAAATAAATAAAATCTTTTTATTCGAAGCAACTATGGCACAATTTGTTAGTAGACAAACTCACTTGGAAACTAATGTTAGCAGCTACTACTATATTTGTGGCAAAAAGACAGTTTTTATTTGAGTTAAGTCAATCGTCATCAATTTGTTCAATTTGGCACAGATGATTACACTAGTCACTAGCGTATTATACTGGTATTAGTGATAATCAATAATCATCCACTTTCTGCACTAGTGTGCAATGTAGTATATTGGTTGCAGGTTACACGGCGCTGCACGTGTGCTGCAGCGAGCACAGCGCGAGTGCGCCGCGCGCGCACACGCTGCACGTGCTGCTGCGGCACGCCGGGGCTGAGCGCGAGCGACAGGTGAGACTACAAGAAAAAGAATATGGTAAGGTGATATATGTCCCGCAAATTGCTTATGCGCGTGGCCGCCATTTAAGTGACGTCAGCACTAGACTGAAGTTTCGAGCTGATGGTTGGCTGATGGTTTTATTTCGGCTGACGTCAAAATGACGTCATTTCGAAGTTAATGAGACATGATTCCAGCGCAATAGCAATTTGCGGGACTTACACCTCTATTCGCTGCTTACGTATACGAGTCTGACTCGCACTTGGGCGGTTGTTTAAATATAAGCGTTACAACGTTATCTGTTAGGAGTGTTATTTTCAGCATAACACAATCATTGCGACTCGGAAAACTTTAATGAAACAATACGCCATGTAACTGTGCAATGGTGTTTGATTATTATCGTACTATACTTATTTCGAAAAACATGATAAAAGCGCACATAAAGAAATAACACATTCGGCGGTATATGGTTTTAAATACCACCTTGAATTTAATTCAACACTTATAACATAAATAACCATTATCGTACGTGTGTGGCAATGGCCTATTTTACGACGAGTTGCAACTGGCAACAATGGCATTATTTTTTCCCACAAGCATTCTGAATTTAAAAAAAAAATTGTGTAGGATCGCAAAGGTGGCGAGACCCCCCTCCACCTGGCGGTAAACTCCGCGAACTGCTCTCTGGACATGATCCTGATCTACTTCCACAACATCGAGCGCGCCCAGTGGTACAGCCTCGCGCATATGAAGAACAGCAGGTGGGTACTATTACATACATACTGACTGAATAAATCTATATCTAAATATTTAAAAGGAAAAGGTGACTGACTGACTGACTGATCTATCAACACACTGCTCAAACTACTGGACGGATCGGGTTGAAATTTCGCATGCAGATAGCTATTATGACGTAGACATTCGCTAAGAAAGGATTTTTGAAAATTCAACTCCTAAGGGGGTGAAATAGGGGTCTGAAATTTGTGTAGTCCACGCGGATGAAATCGCGAGCTTAAGCTAGTATATGTACATATAAAAAGGAAAAGCTGACTTACTGGCTGATCTATCAATGCACAATTTTTTTCAATTGCGGCAATTTTTATTAATTTAATGTGCAATCCAGTGGGTAGTACATAGAGATCGATGAATGCACTGTAAAACGCCTACAAAGAACTTGCGATAATATTATCGCACTTGTACAGTAATACCTACTTATTATTGTGTGTGACCAAAATATTATTATAATATTCATTTGACCGCATACAGAGACCGTGCCGCACGTTTATTTTATTTTATTTTTGTTTTAAAAAAGCATTAATTTATATTTGCAGCGGAAAAAATCCTTTGGAATACGCGAAATTTGGGAAAAAATCGAGACCAAATTACCCGCGGGAAATACTGGATTTTCTCGAGCGATGCCGAAAATGAAGAAAATAATAATTATTTTTAATAAATTGTTAAATGTAAAACTTATTAGTTTTTCGTCATTTACCCCTTCGATCAAAGATTTACACAAAACGCCCGGTTTCTATATAAGAAAGCTAACGCACATGACTTTGTCTGAGACTGAGATCTATAGAGCGCACTTTGACTTTGCTCAGACTTAAGATTGAGTTAAAATGAGACAGATTTATGTGAGAGATCTCTCACATCGCTCTATAGATCTCACCCTGAGATCTATTTTAACCGACTTTAGACGTTGAAAGTGGAATCCCATTTTACAACGTTTTTATTTTTGGAATGTCTTCGACTATTCTGTTGTCGCCGACTTGTGTCAAAAGTTTGCGATAGCCGAAAGACGCTAAAACCACATTAAGTAGATAGGCGTGCTAAAATCAAGTCTTATATATTAACTACCTATCGAATAAATTACTTAGTATATGTTAATATAGAAAAAAACAATTAAATATTTTCGATTCTAAACCACCGTAACGAGGCGGAGTTCCCAGTTGTATTGCCAGAATTATGCTGACTGGGGTAACTGCCAGCCCTCTTTACATTTAAAAAATAATAAAGATAAATACTTATCGATAATTTTTTCTCATTCAAAATAATGTGTTTAATCCTCCATTTTGGGCTCGCTAACTCAGTGTATTACGCTAAAATCAAAATGATAGCCACCGAGCTCATTTGACATATTTTATTTGTTAATGCATTGAAGGTTTACTAAGAAAAAAAAATTTAAGCTGCAATGAAGCAGCAATGTAGAACAATGTCAAATCGGTATAAACAACCAATGACAGAGCTCGGTGCCTATCAGTGTTAGACACTGAGTTAGCGAATCACCCCGCAGATATCTCTATGAACGATCGAAGTAGGAAATAATACTTCTTATTATGTATTAGCTTTAATTTAGAAACTACACAAACTTAACTTTTCTATTCATTGAAAGTACCTAAATGTTGGGAATTCATTTTCTTTCCAATTTTACTGTAATAGAGACGTAATAAATAGAGATTAATTATTAATTTTAAGTAATGATACAATATACCGAGAAATGTCTTAATAATTTTACTATATTTTCTTATTATGAATTAAAATAGGAATTACGATAATAATATCGACACTCACATAATATTTCGACTGAATTAAATGCCCGGATGACTTGAGATTTTAAGAATAGGTTATATTTTTATCTACTTCAAAAATGTTTTTTTCACTGATTTTTTATAATATAATAAATACCTCTGATTTATTATAGTACAAGTGTGTAATGTTGGTGATTACCGCTGAGTCTTATGATAGCCGAGGACGGTAATCATCAATACACACGTATCATACGACGTTTTTCAACACACTTGTGAAGAAAATAATACTAAAAATTTATTTGTACTGTATGTACTATTGAATACGATCTTTATTGTATCGAAACTTTTTAAAGAACCAACCAATAAAATAAAATAAAACTATAACTCACTTGTGAATAATAGCAATGAAAAAGTCACAGTTTGATTATAGGTATGATTATGTGCCCAATTGCGGTGAAATTAGAGCCACTTTATGAGCAAGTGTGTTGAAAAATATATTTGTAGTATTTTGTATATAAGTGACAATAAAATGTCGACAAAACATATTTTTTTATTCTTATGTATAAGCAAAGATCGGAAGAGGATAGAGAACGGTCAGAATTTTGTTCGTTTCGGAAAAGTTTCGGCTTAGCATTTCGATAAGTCTAGTGTTTTTGTGTCATATTAAGCTTTTTTGCTGAAAACTGTTGTTTCTTTTACAATTGAATGTATTTGAGAAAAACATAAAAATCCGTTTCGTTTTAAATGTTTTCGTTTTATTTATATTTCACCTACCTATAGTACGCGACAGGTTGAAATGGCAATCGGGGAGGGAACGTCCCGCACACGAGGACAGCCCCCGCGCTAACCTGGTGCGGGTGACGTGCGGGTGTTCCCCCGCCTCATACCCCGATTGCCATCTCGACCTGTCGCGGACTATAGATGAAATGTTTGAGATGAGACTAGAGTAACTGTGATCTTTTTTGGGACGGAAGTAATTCGAACGTTACTTGCGCCGCCAAACAGAATAGCTGTTTTGAGACCGCCTTAATTTAATGTTATCGACCTTTAGAATGAGATTTCGGCTTTGTAGAGCGTTGTCTCGTTGTATTCCCGTTGAGTCACACCCCCGTGTGTAACACTGTGACACAAGGTGCCAACAATTTCAAAACATTCCCGTTGAGTAACACTGTTACACAACGGGAATTTTTTGAACTTGTTGGCACCTTGTGTCACACCTACATAAATACATATTATTGCGCGTGTATCAAGTATTAACTGATTGTGCACTTTTCCGGGATGTTATTTATTTTTAAATCCAAGATGGCCGACATGGATTTTTTTACAAAAAATAGACATGGGTGTCGTTTTCAGGGTTTTCGAGGGTGCTGAATTTGATGATCACATTTATTTTGAAATCCAAGATGGCCGACATGGATTTTTTACAAAAAATAAACCGCGCTAAATCTGATGACGTCATCCGAATTCGTCTAGGATTTTGGGTTCTTGCAGATTCGGACGATTTGACGCGAAGAAGTGTGCGAGGTTTGATGAGATTTCATATACATATTATGTACATCATCATCATCATGATCAACCCATCACCGGCTCACTACAGAGCGCGGGTCTCCTCTCAGAGTGAGAAGGGTTTGGCCATAGTCTACCACGCTGGCCATGTGCGGATTGGTAGACTTCACACACCTTTGAGAACATTATGGAGAACTCTCAGGCATGCAGGTTTCCTCACGATGTTTTCCTTCACCGTTAATAATTCCGAAAAGTTAAGAGGTGCGTGCCCGGGATCGAACCCCCGACCTCCGATTAGAAGGCGGACGTCCTAACCACTAAGCTATCACTGCTTCTCTTGCTTTGAGGAAAGTACTTAAGTATAATAAAACAAAAAAGGTTAAAGAGTTGCAACTTTATTCTTCTCTAATTCGAGATTTCAATATTTTCACCTCACAACATTCATTAAAATACATCCATGTTAGAATTACACGTACATATTTCAGGCACAAATATATTACAAGATTCATTCAAAAAGGTAAGTAAATGCAGGTAGAAAACTAAACAGATTGTCTATGGATATGTTACTTAGGACTCCCCGCAGACTACACACTTTTGATCGCCCGATGGGATGGATAGATAGGTAAAGTACGCGGCAGAAAATGTACATCGGTCTTTAGAATGACGTTTAGTCGGTCTCAACGACAGAGACAACGCTCTACAAATCCGCTACCTCTTTCTAAAGGTCGATGTATTATAGTTATGTATATATAGTCATTAATTTAACTAATATGAATCAAACTATCGGCCGTTCAAAAGTCGATAGTTGGCGAGGGCCCTTAAAGTTAATATTACAAAAATTACCCAAGAACTTTTAACTCTGTGTAAAATCTTATTAATAATATCATTACATTAGTCTGTATTTATTAGTACACCTAAAATTAAAGTAAAAAAATAACTGTCGATTTTAATTTACAAGTAAAAAATGTTAGTCGATTCTTACACAATTAACTAGTCCTTTTGTAATGTTTTGAGAATAAAAAAAAAGATTTGTTATGCATAAAAAATGATAAAAATGAATGATTAAACGATCTTTAAATCGTATTAGTCCTTATTCCTATAAAATTAGAAGATATACTGCCGTACTCAGATCGCTTAATCGTTACTTAAGTTTAGTTAAAACGAGACAAAGCTATATCTCTCACATAAATCTCTCTCGTTTTAACTCAATCTTAAGTAACGATTAGCGACTCTGAGTACGGCAGTTAGAACTTATTTTTCCAAATAATAAAATTAACACGGTACTCGGTAAAAGCGACTGTGGTTTTTGTGGCACTGAATGTAGCAGGAATAATATTATGTAATTTTTATAAGTTTAATAATATAAAAAAAATGAAAAATAAAATTAAAAAAATAACTTACAATTTCGAAAACGGACTTTATTCCTTACGTAAACATTATTTTGGCGATTGAAAAGTCGGGCGTCACTTATAAAATTAAATTTTAAAAAATGACAGTTATTAGTTTACTATTATTTTACGCTCTAAAAATAGACATAGTTTTTCATTACTATCCTTAGTTTTAACAAAACTAATATTTTTATACAATAAAAAAGCAAAACTGATCATTATGTATTAACTTTTGCTATTTATGAAAGATTTTACATTTGAGCTGCCTTTAGATACAAAATAAAATAATATATTACTATGACATGAATTTTTAAAATTGCACCAAGTTATTAAAATATATAAAATAGATATGCACCAATTTGATTTTTCTTTTGTCAATTTAACTAAAAAGTAAAAGTATCTCTTAATATAATTAGATTAACCTAAAAATAATTGCATTAAAAGTTAAAACTTGCTTCAAGTTTTAAAAAAATATTTTTATTTAGTTATGGCAGATTTTTTTAAAGCCATGATGTTATAGTGCGATCATTACGTTTACAAAATCATTAAAATTGTATAGACGATTCACAAAGTACACTACACACAAAGTTGATAAAAACCACAGAATTCAGAATTGTAATAAACTAGCGACCCGCCCCGGCTTCGCATGGGTGCAATGTAGATACTAAGGTGGTGTCATTGAGGGGACATTGTCTCGGAAACTCTCCAATGAGAGGATTTTTTCCGGCCTAATTCACATTATTTCAATTTCTCTAGGGATCTCTATTTTTTAAGAATTAAACTATAGCTAGAAACCTTTTTCTTGAATCACTCTATCTATTGGTGAAATTCGCATTAAAATCCGTTGCGTAGTTTAAAAGATCTACGCGTTCATACATACAGACTGCGGGAAGCGACTTTATTTTATACTATGTAAAGAAGTGGTAAAGGAATGTGTCCGCCGCACACAGATGACTATTGTAGCATCAGTTTATCTCTACATAGTATAAAATAAAGTCGCTGCCCGCTATCTGTCTGTATGTATGAACGCGTAGATTTTTTAAACTACGCAACAGATTTTAATGCAGTTTTCACCAATAGATAGAGTGATTCAAGAGGAAGGTTTATAGCTATAGCTTAATTCTCAAAAAATTAGAGATCCCTAGAGAAATCGAAATATTGTGAATTAGGTCGGAAAAAAATCTCCCATTTGAGTTTCCGAGGCAATGACACCACATTAGTATCTACATTGCACCCATGCGAAGCCGGGGCGGGTCGCTAGTTGGAAATAAACTGATGCTACATTACAAGCTCGCACGTCCCAGCTATATACAGTTTCTATTACCAAATTTCGAATTCTGTGGCAAAAACAATATTATTCATAAGATGTTTATCACATATTAAGAGTTTGTACACATTTGCCACAAGCTCGGTCTCCACGCTGATACATGTTCGACGAACTTGCTTGATACAGAGCATAGGTTGCATCCATTACATCCGAATTGTTTGAATGAACTTAACACATACTCGAACATTGAGACCTAGCCATTATATTAATAATCCAGGGTAGCCAACTAAACTTAAACTAAAACTTTTAAGGCAAATTTACCTTTAAAATTCCTTGATTTTAATACCATATTTTTGTAACGTTTTTGGATAAAATAAAAATCAATGAAATTAAATCAAGAAACAAAAATCGCCTATAACGCGTACAAAATAATAATATTTATTTATTATTTATTAATTAAATATTCACATGGCGGAAATAAATTTCCCTTTGTTACAGTGCGACAAGGCACTTGAATGACATTGACAGGAGGGTGCTGTTGGAGAACAAAGGCATAGAATATTTAAACAAGAACACAGAGGACACTTGACGGCAACGTTAGTTCCGATTTTCGCCACGCGCCAATATAGTCTTGTCGCACTATAGTTTGGACGGGTTATAATTTATGGTTGGCATACCCTTCATGACTTTAACCATAGACTCACGTAGAAGTATATTGTATAAAAAGAGAAAACTTAATTTTTCAATAGAAAAAACTGCGTAAAAAGTTACAGCGGTTTTTTAGTTTGAGAGTTTTTTTAATATATATTTTTTACACACTACATTAAAAAGTAAAGAAAATAAAAGCTTAATTAAAAGTCACAGACCAAAGAGAAATTATATCAAATCAAGAAAATTAACCTTTAGTCTGTGGTATAAGCATGTAAATTTTAAAGTAATATTATTAATTACATGTCGCTTGTATATTGCATAAATTATGAGAACGCACTCGCCATATTTGCTCAACTCATCATGTCAATTGTCATGTCAAAAGTACGGTTTACCTTAGATTATGGACTAAAATCGTACTTTTGACATGACAGTTGAGTTGACACAAAGCAAATATGGCGAGTGCGTTCTCAAAATGTATGCATTATAAACGATATCTACGACCACGAAAAAATATATTCATCTGAGATCGTTTTTTTATGATTTTTTAAAAATTTATGTTTTTTTTTTACATTTCATTCTTATTACTAAGCTAAATACCTACCTAAAGAAAACGAAATAATTTTATTATTTATATGTAATTATGTACTTAATATTGAAAATGTCGATTCTTTCCCAAATTTTTTTACATTTTAAAAGAAGATAATAATAATTTTGAAAAATAAACTTCGTTAATTGATTCGCAGTGTAATTATTCCAACCAGTTGTAAATATTTAATGGAAATGGGCTAGGATATAGAAATTTACTAAACCCATCCTCCTCCTAACTGGATTTTATGCGGCATCGTACTGGAACGCTAAATCACTTGGCGCTAAAACATTGCCGCCAGGGCGGTCGCCCACTAATAGTAGGGCGTTGGACTGTAGTAATAAAATGATGTGATGTTTTGTATAGCAGTAGATTATGGGGCTAGAAGAATTCATTATTGAAGAGAATAAATAATTTTAAAAAATCATGATTTTTATTTATTTTTAACATGAACGTCACGCTGTACAAAAGGTGATCAATGACGTCACAAGGCATGAACGACATTTTTTTTCGATTTTTTTTAACATAAAAATAGAGTAATTTCGTGTGAAAATATTTTTTTTTAAATATGTTTTTATGTTTAAAATTTAAAAAAAATTGTCGTTTACGCCTTGTCACGTCATTAATCGCCTTCCGTACAGCGTGACGTTGATAATTATTAATAATTATATTTAAAAAACCAAAAAAAAAAAATTTTTTATTATTCCCTTTATTGATGTGCCTCCGGAAAACATACAGCATTTATGTATGAAGATTCCTAGCCCCATAAGCTAATATAGGAAGGAATAGGAAGATTTTATATTGAATAATTACATGCGAATCTAAAATTATTATTGTAAATATGGATATTGTCTGGTAATAAAGATTATATTATTATTATTATATACAAAACATCACATCATTTTATTACTAAAGTCCAAGACTCTGTTGAAATAACTACACTAACGTCGAAAGTTAGTCAAACTAAAGATAGTATAATATATTAATAATTAACTATACTAAATATCATAATATGTAGTAAAAACATAGTTCTGATTCCTCCTTACTTTACTTTTTCTATTTATTTCTCTTTTGTTATGGATCTTTTTGTCCAAAGTCCGCAAGTAAAAACAAAAAAATGACAGCATTAGTTTTTTTAATACGCCCACGGCCCAAATTTATTCTATATAATACGTCCAAACTAAGAAAGGGAAATCGTATCCGCCATATTTTGACGTCCTAGCTAGATTCAATTTCTTTTACGACAATTTTCAATAAAACGACGTCACAATATGGCGGACACGATTTCCCATTCTTAGTTTGGCTGCATTATACCTACGCTACATTTTTTATCGGGCTTTTTAAAAACAAAAACTAATATCGGTGAATTTTTTTTACTTTTTTTCTTACAGTTCATTCGCTCACACAAACACACAACTAAACATAGGTACATATGGAATCTTTTTTTTTTGTTTTTAAAAATCACAGTACGAAAGCTATGGGGAATTGCGGGGGCAGCTCTTTTTTGGCGCCAAAAAACTAGGTGCGTACGATCGCTTGAAATAAACTTCAACGTACATACACGTGTAGAGACAGAAGTTATTTTTTACTTTGTAGTGGTTTTGGAAGTCGTTTTTTAATATATTTTTTTATCTGGTAGTTAATTAAAAGTTAAAAAAATGATCTAAAGTTATTATTAGTTTTTTCAAACTGCCAATATTCCAAACCTATCATGTACACACCATAGCTTATTATTTATTTTCTTAAAAAGTATAAATTACGAATAATAAAGCTGAGTTTACTGATAAAATAGGCTTGAAATAAGCACTGCCCTCGTTTTTTTTTTTTAATTATAAATAAAATATAACTAAAAATTAAAAATACACCAACCTCCTTGAATTCCAAACCGATTATCTTGATTTAACGCACCAAAAACCTCTTTTTAATGCAGCCCATAAATTAAAACCACGTTTACAAATTATTTTTTTTAAAAAAGGTTAAAAATCAAAAAATTGCGATGTTATGAAAAAATCTTTTAAAATTTTATTATTTTTAAAAATAGAATGGTTTTTTTTAAATGAAAGGATTATTTTATATAAAATATGTTCGTTTACGCTTCATTGCCTTCGATAAATAAATAAATGAACCTCATAGCTCCTAAACAGTAAACTATTCATGATAATAATATGAGGTGTCGGTTTCGTTTTGCGAATAGTTTGCATGATAGCGCAAACTATTTTCGTTCCATATTCTTGCCAAATTAAATAAAAAAACAATGGCGTAGATTCTGATGTCTTTCTCTAAACTAAATTTTAGAGTATCTGCATCCTTTTCTTTTTAATATTGCTAAAAATGACGGAAAATGAACTTTAAACACTATGCTCAAGACTGGCACGTAAGTGGGTAACGGGTGTGTAACAGTGTTACTCAACGGGAATGTTTTGAAATTGTTGGCACCTTGTGTCACAGTGTTACACACGGGGGTGTGACTCAACGGGAATAACCCCCTAAAGTCACGAGGTTTGACAGTGTGGCTGATTCCGTTGTACACAATCCCAAACTAAAATGACACGTCTAAATCTATCGCTATCCCTTTCATAGCTGTTGCTTGCAGAAAAGTATAGACTAGATTTAGACCTGTAACCTGTTAATTTTAGTCTAGTGAATTAGGACAATTTCCTGTAATGCTGGATATAAGGTGTTAAATAAAAAATAAATTTTTTAACAAAAATTTAAAAAAATATGTTTCGTTTAGAGATTGTGTACAAGAGAATCGGCCCCAATTCTCTAAACTAAACTAAGAATATCTGCATCCTTTTTTTAATATTACTAAATATGAAGGAAAATTAGTTTTAGTGCTACAAATTAAAACACTGCCCAAGATAGGCACAAATAAGTCACGAGGTTTGACAGTTTTCAATTAGTTTGCATGTCCTCTTATTACTTACGACTATAGAAAAATATGTGAATACTGTAAAATTCTAATGCCATCAGAATCAGCACCAATGTTAGGTTTATTTGTTAACGTGGTTTTGCTCCCATAAATTGCGGATCACGTGATTTTGACTCAATTCAAAAGTGGGACCACAACATATCTCATTTCAAAAATATTTTCAAACTACATTCTACACTATTTTGAATGTTCATTGAACTACGAATAATAATTAGATAATGGCAATATGTTGGATCTGACTTATTGTTTACTTTCAAAACAGCTAGAACCCAGAGTTGGTACAGCCAGTTACAAAAAAAACTTATTATCTTTGTGCATTAATTAAAATTAATATTATGACAGTTTTAGGTAATAAAACTTGCAAATATTTCGGAAAAAATGTTTATTATTATATAATATAAAGAATAATAATAAAATATAGTCCGATTTATTATTGCATAGACGTAGTTATTGTCCGTAAATATGTTTATTAAATGCAATAGTCTGTATAGTCCGTACAAAATGACTTTTCACGCGCCATTTTAACTATTGGTCAACTGTCATGTCAAAAGTACGGTTCACCTTTAATAATAAATCATACTTTTGACATGAAATTTGACACATAAAGTTAAAAAAGCGCTTGCATGTGCAACTTTAAATCGGACTATAGATAAAATTAATTATTATATTAATAAATGTGCCAAGATTTTGTTTATTATCTAATTATTATGTCAATAATTGTATTCGAACGCGCGAAGTCACATGAATAGCTACCAAAAGTTTTTTTTTTAAAGTTATTCTATAGGGCGAAAGTCTCGTATTTATACAGCTTTTAGTTATAAAATACTACATGGGCAAGTATCCAAAAAAAAGTTAAAAACCTTTTTAGTAGCTAGACATTTTTACCTATGATATATTTTAACTAGCCTATTGAAATTACTTTTACAAAAAATATTTTTTATATTTTCAATTTGTGATTTTTTTAATCGAATGTCAATTTAAAAGTTTAGCCGAATCTTATTTTTGTTTTTTTTAGATGAAAATAGCAGGCAAAGTTGTGAAGATTTTTATTTTATTTTTAAATTAAGCTGGATGGCGGCTGCGCAAGACCGTGTCGTGTATAAGTCACAACAAGAAACCAGCAGTGGGCATCTATCCGTTGATCATGATGATGATGATGAATCAATTAAAATATCACCGGTGTTTTAGATTACATTTCAGATTTCTTTATTGCTCCAATATTTTTTACGAAATTCTTATAGTTTTAAGGGATTATTAAAAAAAAAATCAAGTGAAAGTTTTGTGCCCTTGCTGATAATAATTCTCATAGTATTTTTTTATGATGACTTGTTCAGCTAAACTTTTTTTTTGACAACGAGGCAACGATCGAAACGTGTAGATCCAAAGTTATTAAGTATTTTTAATATTTACAGCCCGTTTTCAGGCGGGACAGCTGTCAAGACATTTTCACCAGGGTTTTCGTTATTTTCTGCTATTGGTAGTTCTTGTTCGGTCTGCGCGGGGCCGTATGTCAGTTGTCGCAGTAGACGGGCAGAACCGGGCTGCGCGGCCAGTCTGAGGTCTCTTCGCTCTCGCTGCTTTCGCTTCCTGATCTGTAGGATAAAATGAAATTTATTTTTTAGGGTTCCATTCATTACCTTAAAAGAAAAGGATCATCTGTCGTGTCTGTCAGTTCGGGGGACTCCACAGGGTACTTCTTGTTGACTTAGAATCATGAAATTTGGCAGGTAGCAATTTCTTATAGCACAAGTAAATAAGTGAAAAATACTAAATCACTAAAACGACAAGGCAAATGGTTATTGGAATTTGTGGTGATGTCAACTATAATATAAGTCAATGCTCTACTGCAAACTAATTTAAGTTACTATTTAAGTACATGTATCATATTTTATTGGATTATTAATTAAAGTATATTCGAACCTAGACCTCAATTAGACGACTGTTAGGTTCGAAAATATAGTGTATCGGCACTCCGAACCCTATACCACCACCACCACCATGGATGGATGGATGGTCACCATCCATACTAATATTATAAATGCGAAAGTGTGTCTGTCTGTCTGCTAGCTTTTCATGGCTCAACCGTTCAACCGATTTTGACGAAATTTGGTACAGAGGTAGCTTGCAACCCGGGGAAGGACATAGGCTAATTTTTATCCCGGAAAATTTAAGAGTTCCCACAGGATTTTTAAAAACCTAAATCCACGCGTACGAAGTCGCGGGCATCAGCTAGTAGTTTAATATGTGACATATCGTTGATTCAGGATCAAACAGAGAATTGCCTCACTCTAGTTCTCTCTGGATACACAGATAAGATGTATAGTACGCGACTGGTTGAGATGGCAGTCGGGGTATGAGGCGGGGGGACGCCCCGCACACCCGCACGTCACCCGCACCGGGTGAGCACGGGGGCTGTGCGGGTGTCCCCTCACCGATTGCTATCTCAACGTGACACGATGTATGCCTGTATACCTGGTTCGTTTGGGCGTGGCGTCGACGGCGAAGTGTTGCTCCTCGATGGTGGGGAGCAGTGACGTCAGACGGTCCGTCGGCCGCAGAACCTAGAAAGTGTGTTTGTTTGTTGGTTTGTCCTTCAATCACGTCGCAACGGCGCAACCGATTGACGTGATTTTTTACATGGGTATAGATAATAATCAGTACCCTTATTATAAATGCGAAAGTGTATTTGTTTGTTGGTTTGTCCTTCAATCACGCCGCAACGAAGCAACCAATTGACGTGATTTTTGGCATGGGTATAGTTAAAGACCTGGGAGAGTGACATAGGATACTTTTTATCCCGGAAAATCGAAGTCAAAGTTGTGTCAAACTGCTCAAATATTATCAACTGATCAGTAAAAGTCAACTGCTTAGTAAACTTTGTGACTCAAAAGTCATTGACCGCTTAAGCAGGTGAAATCTAACTGCAGTTGCAATATAGGAATTGGAGAGGGGAATGCAGTGATTACAAAACAAGTAGTTTAGAGCCTCAATAGCTCAATCGGTAAAGGAGTGGACTGAAAACCGAAAGGTTGACGGTTCAAAACCAGCCCGTCAGGCTTGTGCTAGGAGTAGGTACCACAATAGTGCAACACTATTGTGGTACCTACTCCTAGCACAAGCCTGACGCTTAGTTGGAGAGGAAAGGGGAATATTAGTCATTTAATATGGCTAATATTCTTTAAAAAAAAAAAAAAAAAAAATGTTTTCACTTCAAAAATAATATTAACCAACCTTGAGCGTTCGTTCGGAGAGTCTCCACACCAAGCGTTGTCGTTGCGGCGCCGCCTGCCTCGCCTCGTAGCGCGAGATGACGCCGCGAACCAGGCTCCTGGTGCTCAGGAGAGACGCGTCTGTCATCTGAAACCACACAGTATTTGTGACCAAAACGTATTATCATCATCATCATCATCATCATTGTAATTTGTTATATGTCAGGTATTGCAGAACTAACTTAGGTAAACATTCCGCCATTCATCGAATCTCTGATCTCTATAACAACAGCGTGCGTCAACAGAGTGAAATAGACATATTCTCTAATAGCTATGCTCAGTTTAGGCGAAAATTACTAGATATAGTATTAAAGCAATAGCTGCAATAAGTATTTACATACAACAAATATTTGTATGTAATTTTTGTGAATGACTAAGCTGTTGGTGAACCCAATAAAGACAATATAAAAAAATATCATTCTAGTGTAACCCCAATTGTACACAAACATATACAAAGACACTCACACATGCACACTTATACATGCTCATTCACTTACACCCCCACACGCACGCACTCACGCACACACACAAACACACACACACACACACACACACACACACACACACACACACACACACACACACACACACACACACACAAACAGATAACATGGACTTCCACGCACATAATATTTTCTTTAGCTCTTTAGTTTAGTTGGTATGTAGTTAGCTTTGTATTTACCGAGCTGGAGGCCCTGTTAAACACCCGTCACGATCGCAATCACCTCTGATTGGTTAATGCTCGCTCACTATTGGCTACAATGCATTTTTGCAACAAGAATCGCACAAATTCAGCCAATCAGAACAATTGAGATTGTAATAATGATTGATGCAGGTTTTAGACAATCGCCCTGCAGGTGGAATGGAAAATGGAACTGCAAAATGCAAATGGAACTCTACATGATCGCGCGCGCCCCTTCGTAACCCCGCGCCCCTAAACAAATCAACTCACGTGACAGTGCGCCTGCAGTTGCGCTGCGAACTCGTAGAGATAGTACGCTTCCTCCGGCACCGTCTGCGAGTCGGCCGCGCCCTCCGCCGCCTTGCGACTCAGTTCCACCAACTCTTTTTCTGAAAACAAAACATTTTTAGGATTCCTTACCTCAAAAGGAAAAACGGAACCCTTATAGGATCACTTTGTTGTCTGTCTGTCTGTCTGTCAAGAAACCTACAGGGTACAGACAACAGACAGACAGACAACAAAGTGATCCTATAAGGGTTCCGTTTTTCCTTTTGAGGTACGGAACCCTAAAAATATGTGGGACATAAGCTACCCATACAAAACAAAAAGGAAGGAGACATGTGCTCTGTAGTGAGCCGGCGTTGGGTTGATCATGATGATGATGTTTAGAATACCTAGCTGATGGAAGACCAGCACTAGCGCCAGCTCGCTGGTGCGCGCGTTGACGCAGCCCGCGTCGCACACCGCTATCTCTGCGAGGTTGATCAGTTCACTCTCCTGAAACAAACAAACATACAACATGATGATTCTATATTATACTAGCGACCCGCCCCGGCTTCGCATGGGTGCAATGTAGATACGAATGTTTTTTTATTTTTTTATTCAGATACAAGTTAGCCCTTGACTGCAATCTCACCTGGTGGTAAGTGATGATGCAGTCTAAGATGATAGCGGGCTAACCTGGAAGGGGTATGGCAGTTTTTATTAAACCCACCCTTTGGTTTCTACACGGCATCGTACCGGAACGCTAAATCGCTTGGCGGCACGGCTTTGCCGGTAGGGTGGTAACTAGCCACGGCCGAAGCCTCCCACCAGACCAGACCAGAAATTTAGAAATTATAAAATTCCAAACCCCTGCCAGGAATCGATCCCGGGACCTCCCACTATTAAGACCACAGCGCTCACCACTGCGCCAGGGAGGTCGTCAAATGTGGTGTCATTGCCTCGGAAACTCTCAAATGAGAGGATTTTTTTCCGACCTAATTCACATTATTTTAATTTCTCTAGGGATCTCCAATTTTTTGAGAATTAAACTATAGCTATAAATCTTCCTCTTAAATCACTCTATCTATTGGTGAAAACCGCATTAAAATCCGTTACGTAGTTTAAAAGATCTACGCGTTCATACATACAGACAGCGAGAAGCGACTTTATTTTATACTATGTAAAGAAGATGTATTTTTAGGGCTTGACTTACTGAATACTTAGATTAGCGCCATTTTTAACCGACTTCAAAAAAAGGAGGAGGTTCTCAATTCGTCGGAATCTTTTTTTTAATTATTTTTTCAAGTCTTGAAGTTTTGTGACTACTGCGCTCGGACAATAATTTTGAACTTTCAATAAAATTTTAGTCATGATTCATAAATGCCTAGGTAAACCGTAATTTTTTAAGCAATAGTTCATGTTTACTAATTACCACTAAAAACATGTCCAAAAACGTTCTACAGAAAGAGAAAATAAATAAAAACCACTGACGGATGAAAATTATGAAAAAATCATTAAAAATTCTTCATCTCCTAAACTAGTAAATAATCGCTGCACATACATAGGGGTGATTTGGATACCCCTTAATATAAGGTATTTAAATTTTTCTTTTAGACGTCACATCCCCGGCCAGCCTGTATATAGAGAAGATAGAGATTTTTTTTAAATCTGATATTTTGTAAGGGGCTTTTACAGATAATCTATATGCTAGCCCCATATCGTTACAAACTAAATTTAAATCAAACTACATAATTAAACCTAAAACTATACTAATTTGAGAGAATCACTAACAAATTTATACACTTTCATTGCCGAAATGCTCGAAGGTTTGTTCAAAATACAATATTCATAAAATTTAAATTTAGTTCACACGTTAGTGTTTCTCTCAAATTATTATTTATTATTATTATTATTTTTATTTATTATTTATTATTTTTAATTATGATTGCGAACACATGCCAATAGTAAGTGCGAGACATCTTCTACCTTAGGGGGCGTCCATAAATGACGAGAGATGTTTAAGGGGGGGAGGGGGTCGATTCAAATGAAATCGAATGAGGGACAGAAAATTCAAAAAAACACCTCACGTAATTTATGGACACCCCCTTACCACATACTTCGCAATTGGGAGAATCCCTTTTCCTACATATACACATTTAAAAATTACATTAAAATAAAATTTACATTATACATTAAGATATCTTACGACTAACTGAAATGGTTTAAAAAAACTCATTTCAGATGTCACAGGTCACAGGTATTACTTTCTGTTCATGCTATAACTAATTTATTTCTATTAATTTTACTATTTACAAACCAAGGTATCGTATACCTTGGTTGGATTGAATTGTTCTATACCATATCCCTTTATCGAGTCATCTCTCATTAAAATATTCATTCCAAATTTTAAAACAAATAGTTTTTGAATTTTGAAAAAAGATAGAGATTACAATTACAATTAGTACAGATCTATACTAATCCATACTAATATTATAAATGCGAAAGTGTGTCTGTCTGCTAGCTTTTCACGGTTCAGTTCAACCGATTTTGATGAAATTTGGTACAGGGGTAGCTTACATCCCGGGGAAGGATATAGGCTACTTTTATCCCGGAAAATTAAAGAGATCCCACGGGATTTTTAAAAAGCTAAATCCACGCGGACGAAGTCGCGGGCATCATCTAGTTACTAATAAATAAAATTGAAGAGAGGGGATTCTTGAAGAATCCCTTCTCTTCAATTCTCTAGATTCACTTGGTACTAATACTGATGATATAGTACGCTTAAGGCAGCGTACTCTCCAAAAATTTCGCAAATGACAGTTGCTATTTCACCTTATCTTACGATTTGACACTTGTTTAACCCTTAATAACGTAACGGAATCCAATTTCCTTTATATACCACTCGAGTTACTATACTCCGGCGCGAGTGAACACCCTGCAGCGCCATCTATCGTGCTGAGTGAGAGTTTTCTGTCATACTTACGGTTTTGAACGGACTTAAAAAACCAGCCAAGTGCGAGTCAGACACGTGCACCGCGGGTTCCGCACTACACCCCCGTGCGCGACGGCGAATCTATCGCCCGCAGCGCGGGGAACATACATAAATTTTCATTTCAATTTTCATTTCATTTGACTAGAATTTTTTATTACTTTATTATAAAGTAGGATAAAAATAATGACGTAAACTGAAAAACTATTTAAATCGATCAAATAACAAAAAAGTTATAAGCATCTCAAGTCATATTTCTGATTAGACAGAGATAGCGATATAGCATTTTGACGTCACACCTAACTAATGCCATAGTAGCTTCGTGCGGTGTCATACAAATTTTCGTTTTGCGAGAAAGGCACAGAAGGCCCTCCCACTCCAAAATTCAAATGCCTGTAACTTTGTAAATCTTTGTTGGATTTTAATATTTTTTCAGCGTACGTCATTATTTTTATCCTAGTATATAATAAAGTAATAATATTTATCAAATTCATAAGTAGGAAAATACCCAATTCCGACTACAAGACCAACACCGGGGTAACGTGAATACCCCGCGCCCTACCCGGGTAAGGACCCTGTCGTCGTTGTATAACTTAGGCCCTCGATTATGTAAATTATGTAACAAGTTCAGTCAGTCACTCTATATTAACATAAATCCACCTGGCACGTTTCGAAAGCTAGTTATTAGTAACTTAATCAGCCAATCAAACTAATTGTATTAAGAAACATTCTCTGTGTACCTACTAATTAATCGCAGAAATTTCACTTTTTTAAACATGTGTATATAGTTTTTTTTAACTATTCTTACTCCTAGGTTAACTTTACTATAGTTTTAGATTGTTCAATATATTCATTGCACCTTGAATATATTTTTTTTTATATTTTTACTATTTCGGAAAGTTTTTAGCTACTTTTTGTATCATTTTACTTATGTGATTAATAATTGTCCCATGTAAATTGTGTGAATGTGCATGAAGTGTTTGCTTTCAAATGATTTTACATACAACGTCATGTAATTTAACTTTATGTAATTTAAGATCATTTTTGTAAAAATCGCTAGCGAACCTTATTAATAAAAAAAAAAAAAAAAATAACACTCACCGGCAACAGAAGCGCGCGTAGCTGCAGCTCCTCAGCCGCGTTGGCGACTAAAGCGCGCAGCAGACGCAGCCAGTGCAGCGCGGTGACACAGCAGCGCTCCGCCAGCGACAACTTGTCCGCTATGACGCGCGACATGCGACTCACGTCGCCCGCCGTGCACGCGGACTGCGACACTGACACTGCAACAACACACAAAATCATGTTATAGGAGCCCTACTTGTACACAAAACCCACTATTGAAGCAAAAACTAACTAAAACGGCGGAAACTATTATGCATAAAAATAAATAAAAATCTGTTTTAGAAGGCACAGGTGAAGACCTTTCATATGATACCCCACTTGATATAGTTATCTTACTTAGAAAATTGAAAATACTAAGTATAGTTCATGACCACAATTTAAACTCTATTTCTATGAGGGATAATTCTTAAAATCGCCTGCAGCACGACCGCTTCTGTGTGGCCAGATCTGTCCTAAATCCCCGGGGAGTGTTTGGGAAGAACGAGTACAAAACTGCCGAAAAGTTAATTTTTTTTGTGTGAATTAACCACAAATTCACGGTTTTCGGATTTTTCCCTTACGTGTGCTATAAGACCTATCAACCTTCCATATTTCATGATTCTAGGTCAACCGGATGTGCCCTATAGGTTTTTGACAGATAGACAACGAAATGATCCTATAAGGGTTACTTTTTTCCTTTTGAGGTACGGAACACTAAAAACAAAGAAGAAAGAATAATGTAACATTTTATACTTAAGAGATTCCAAATTTTGTTATTAATTAAACACATAACAAGCGTGTCAATATATCATTTTATTTTTTTTAATTCATTATACGTATACGCTTGACCACAATCACACCTGATGGGAAGTGATGATGTGGCCTAAGATGGGACGCGTTTACCTAGAAGATGCCTATCATCATCAAGATGATCATGATATTGAAAAGCGACTTCCAAAGGAATTTCAGCAAATATTTCGCGCTCGCTTCGCTCGCGCAAGGTTCACTCACCCAGCTCCTCGACGGTGACGTTGCGCGGCTGCTTGGAGACGGCGGCGTGCTCGTCTATCGCTATGTTCATACAGGACACCGTGATGCAGGGCACGTGGCACGGGCGGACCTTCATCTTTGTTAGAAAACTGGAATACAAAAACGTTTTTTTATAATTTTTTTTTTCGGTAGGAACGACATTCAGAACCAGTGGAATGTTTGGAACCCTAGTAGATTTTGTTTTAAGTACGTATTAATTATCACCACTATCTTACAAATAAAAATTTTGACAATCAGGAAGCGTAAAATTTTACCTATTCTGAATAAATAATTTGAGTTTTTGAGATTTTTTTTAAACCAGCCCAGAGTGAAGAAAGGAAGATAGAAGAAGCCCTCCCGTAGGGAGAGGCCTTTAGTTCAGCAGTCAATGGCCGTTAACCGCTATCACTATAGGTACCTTCAAGTCAAGAGTGAATAGACATCTTCTAGGCAAGTGCGCTCCATCTTAGGCTACATCATCACTTGCCACTAGGTCTGATTGCAGCCAAGCGCTAGTCTATGAATTAAAAAAACCGACCAAGTGCGAGTCAGGCTCGCGCAACGAGGGTTCCGTACTACGGTCGTATTTTTTCGACATTTTGAAAAACTATGATGCATAAAAATAAATAAAAATCTGTTTTTGAATGTACAAGTAAAGCCCTTTCATATGATACCCCACTTGATATAGTTATCTTACTTCGAAAATTGAAAACACTAATTTTTAGTTTATGACCACAATTGTTTGTGTGATGTAACCACAAATTCACGGTTTTCAGATTTTTCCCGGAATGTCTGCTATAAGACTTACCTACCTGCCTTTCATGAATCTAGGTCAACGGGAAGTACCCTGTAGGTTTCTTGACAGACAGACAGACAACAAAGTGATCCTATAACGGTTTTGTTTTTCCTTTTGACCTCAAAAGGAAAAACGGAACCATTATAGGATCAACAAAAATTTTTTTTTTTTAGAAACCCCAAAAAAAATAGGCTATTGAAGATGATGATGCTTACCGATCAAAGAGGTTGATGGCACTGACGAGCACATCCGCGGGCAGGTCGAACCACACTTTGAGACAGCGAAGCACGTGGGCGGCGCCGTCTCGTGCGCCCGTCGTCACCTCCCCATTCTGACAAACAAACATACCCTTTATTACTTTACGCTTGAGAGTTAAAATTGCTCGGCGTAATAGGTTGATCTTAAATATATAAAAGGTAAAGTTGACTGACTGACTGACTGATCTATCAACGCACAGCTCAAACTAATGAACGGATCGGGCTGAAATTTGGCATGCAGATAGTTATCATGACGTAGGCATCCACTAAGAAAGGATTTTTGGAAATTCAACCCCTAAGGGGGTGAAATTGGGGTATGAAATTTGTGTAGTTCACGTTAAGGGCTAAAATCGTACTTTTGACATAACAAGTGACACAGAGAAAATATGGCGAGTGAGTTCCTAAAAATGTACGCATTATGTACGATCGCGATTCCTCGTTCGAAGGCGCTTACATTCTGACCTCAGTCTCGCATTTGCATAGTTCGAAGGTCGGTTTAGTAAAGGTGGGTCTACGCTAGACGAACCGAGCACCAGCGAAGCACAAGCGGAGCCGTTCTCGGCTTCGTCGTTCTCGGCGTCAAGTGTGGACGTACAGCGAACCTACAGCGATCACTGTCCTCGAACGTAGTTTTCCGCAATTTATTGCACGGAAGCATCTTCGGTCCACGTTTCCATGATGCTCGGCTCGAGCGACCGACGTTTGTCACTAAAATCCACGAGCACACTGCGAGCGCGAAGCAAATCCCTTTGTGTTCGTCAAAAAACCGACAACAGGCGGAACTCAGCCGAGCACGCACGAAATGCTCGCAGCGCGCTCGTTCGAGGCTTGTACTAGACGAATTGTGTTCGGCTCGTGCTCGGTTCGCCTAGCGTAGACCCACCTTAACAGTGTCGTCACACAGGTGTTTCTGCCTTTTGCAATGTTTATTGTTATATTTTGTTGTGTAAGGGACCCACCCAAGGAACATTTCGTTTTATATATTACTAGGTGATAGATCAGTCAGTCAGTTAGTCACCTTTTCTTTTTATATATTTAGATTTAGATATGTACATTGCGAACTTTTAATAAATACAGATATATTATTAAATTCCGGTTTTTTTTGGTATCTTATCATTTATCATCAGTATTGTAACTTGTCTTCGTTTATGCTAGCGTTCTAATTACACTCACCTCTCCGTCAGTTGGCAAGCACAGCCGCGGCTGGAACTTGTTCTCCAGCTGCAGGTACTCTGCGAGCGTCGCGTGCAGCTGTCGCATGCGACAGTCGCGCTCGCCGGACGTGGACGCGCCTTCGTCAGCATCCGGGTGTCTCGCGCCCGACCTCAACATGATCGGGCTTGGCTCGAGCGGAGGGTGAATCGGCACCTATAAGTTATTTACACAAAGACTTTTAAACAAACTCAAAAAAAAAAGGTTCTCAATGTTTTTTTTTTAATTTATAGACTAGCGCTTAGCTGCAATCAGACCTGGTGGCAAGTGATGATGCAGCCTAAGATGGAGGGTCATGGTGCCTTTAGCACTAAAAAAAATTAGTGCTAAGGGTGCCCTTTAGCACTAAATTTTTTCTTCCAGTCACATCACAATCTACGTAACTGGATCAAAAATTTAATTACCAATAAGAGCCTCAATAGCTCAACGGGTAAAGGAGTGGACTGAAAACCGAAAGGTCGACGGTTCAAACCCCGCCCGTTGCACTATTGTGGTACCTACTCCTAGCACAAGCCTGACGTTTAGTTGGAGAGGAAAGGGGAATATTAGTCATTTGACATGGCTAATATTATTAAAAAAAAACAATTTACATACCCTACTTCCAAGGTTTCAAAACAGTGTAAGAATAGAAAACGTTAATGATGTAATCTCACGTACTTACGCATTTCACAGACGTCTGTCGTTACGTATACCTAACTACCTACACGGTAGGGTGAATGGTCTGAGCGTCTGTTTACTATCGCTGTTAGCTTCAGGAATAGCCGGCTTGTTTGTTTAGGCGGCCCTTAGAACGGGGCCTATCGAGTTGAACATGTAATTATTTAGGACGCACCAAACTTCTAGAATAGCTGTGATAGCCTAGTGCTTAGGACGTCCACCTTCTAATTGGAGGTCGGGGGTTCGATCCTGGACACGCACCTGTAACTTTTCGGAATTATCTATATTTTAAGTAATTAAATATCACTTGCTTTAACGGTGAAGGAAAACATCGTGAGGGAACCTGCATGCCTGAGAGTTCCCTTATAATATTCCTTATACCTCCTCATATATGAGCCTTACGTCGCTAGCCTTATGATAAGAGCGACCTATAAACAATAAAATGAAGTGATTGTTACCTAAGCTACCGAGCAAGCAGCGGCAGAAGTGTCGTTGTGTGTTGCCCGCGCCGATTCCCCCACTGCTCGTCGACCCGACGGTATTGACGACCGGGCGCGAAGCCCCTAGTACCTGACCACAACAGAGCGTTGGTCAACCGACAGCAGCCGACACGGCCACTGATGGTTGATTGCGAGGTAGAAGTGAGATAGGGTAGGGCAGGTGAGGTAGGAGGACTTTTAGGTATGGGCAGGGTTATTAGGAGTTTTGGAGACAGTGGGGAGGAATATCTAAAGGAGATTCCGAGATGGTTGATTGCGAGGGTTAAGTTTTGAGGACTTGGTATGGACAGAGTTGGAACTTGGGTTGGGTTGGGATGAGATTCTTTATGACAACAAATTAGGATTTTATAAAAAAGGAGATTCCAATAAAGAAGTTTTTTTTTTTGGAGAAAGGGGTTGATGGGCAAGTTTCGAATTTCTTTGGGGATGAGATTGTTTATAGGAATAAATTAGGAGATTAGACAAAGTTTTTTGATAAAATGGGGGTAATATTTAAAGGAGATTCTGACAAAGGAGTTTTTATGGAGAAGGCTTGGTATAAGCAAGTTCGGGATTTCTTTGGGGATGAGATTGTTTATGGGAATAAATTAGGTTAGACCAAGTTTTTGGATACAACAGGGTCGAATTTCTGAAGGAGCCGACAAAGGAGTTTTTAGAGCTTATTAGGCTTGATATGGGAAAATTCGGGATTTCTTTGGGAACGAAATTATCTATGGGAATAAATATACAAAGTTTTTGGATTTTTTGGATGTAATTTGGGCGAAGATAATCTAAAGGAGATTCTGACAAAGGAGTTTTAAGGAGAAGCCTTGCAGATATGAGTAAGTTTGGGGTTGGGATAAATTAGGATTTTAAACTAAGTTTTGGATACAGTAGGGTCGATTATTGAAAGGAGTTTTTAGGAGGGTGTGAACAGGGTGCAATCTTAGGTTACCAGGTGCAATGCCTTGTTGAAAGACAATTGCCTAGCCACCTTAGCTCTTAAGTCAGATACCCACAACAGTGGTTGAACACTATTGCGAGGGCTGGCACTTGCTGTAATTTTTTTTTTTTGGAAAAGTACAAAAACGCCACGGTCGGCAACCCTGACCCAATAGCACACACCGGATTTGGTAATCCTTCGTACTTTATGAACTATCGAAAGCTCGTCGCAGCAAAGCGATATGGGTCTCTTGATAGGGTTAGCAATCAACTTAAAATGAATTAAGGTAAACCTGTAAAATTAGCACATTATATATAAATAAACTGGCTGATGCCCGCGACTTCATAGCGTGAATTTAGGTTTTTAAAGTCCCGTGGTAACTCTTTGATTTTCCGGCATAAAAAGGAGCCTATGTGTCAATCCAAGGCATAATATATGTCCATTCCAAATTTCAGCCGTATCCGTCCAGTAGGTTTGCGTGAAAGAATAACAAAGAAACACACATACAAACTAGACCTAGGTCAACTTAATTATTACTTGTTTTTTATCTATATTTTATATGTAATTTAATAATTTAATTTAATTTAATGAAAAACTGCTATACCCCTTCCAGGTTAGCCCACTTGTATCTGAATTCTGAATTAAACTTCTTGTTAGGTAAATGTAGTACCTACCCTTAAGAAACACATACAAACTTGCGCCTTATTAAGTGTGATTAGGGTTTTGATGACATTGTGGCTAATTCCATTGTACACAATCTCTAAACTAAACTAAAATGACACGTCCAAATCTATTGCTATCCCTTTCATAAGCACGAAACTTCCTGAATTAGAATAAACAGTATATAATCTAGTTATGCGAATATATATATATAATTTACATATACAAATATGATCAATATAAATTACTAAGACATGCTGATTATTATTAATTAATTAATATTAACATAATTTACTAACATAAATTATGTTAATGTAAACCTTTGCATAATTACAATATTATAGAATGAGTATACAATCAATAGGTAGGTATGCAAAAACTGTTTATTTACGTGAATTAGGTATATGAATACTTATCTCTATACTACATACCTATATTAAAACCGGCCAAGTGCGAGTCAGGCTCGCGCAATGAGGGTTCCGTACTACAGTCGTATTTTTCGACATTTTGCACGATAATTCAAAAACTATGATGCATAAAAATAAATAGAATGTACAGGTGAATACCTTTCATATGATACCCCACTTGATATAGTTCTCACTTTGAAAGTTTAATTTTTTTGTGTGATCTAACCCTAAATTCACGGGTTTCAGATTTTTCCCCAAATGTCAGCTATAAGATCTACCTACCTGCCAAATTTCATGATTCTAGGTCAACGGGAAGTACCCTGTAGGTTTCTTGACAGACAGACAGACAGACAGACAGACAACAAAGTGATCCTATAAGGGTTCCGTTTTTCCTTTTGAGGTACGGAACCCTAAAAATGAATCGCTGAATGTGTTGCTGATCGCAAATCTCGAGAACAGCTGAACCGATTTCGCTATTTCTTTTTTTTATAATATTCCTTGAAGTACGAGGATGGTTCTTACGGAGAGAAAACTTTAAAAAAAATCCTGAAAAAGAATCGACTGTTAGGCGGTACAACGTTCGCCAGGGCAGCTAGTTATAAATAACTATATATTATGTATTACAATATACATAATTCAATAGCCTACCAATGTCATTCGTGGTAAACAAAATGGTAAGGTTATTATAATAACGGAAACGATCATTTTATCTCGAAATAAATAACTACACCTGTTGAGCTTCAAAGGTCTGCAATCCGCATCAGAAAATTTTATCAATCATGTAAGAGAGTTAAAATTATCTCGGCAAAATACGTAATTTTCAGTGAAATTCGATTACTTTACATAATTTTCAGTAAAATACGTTTTTTTGGTAAAATTCGAAAATTATACGAAATGTTCAGCAAAATACCCTCTTTTTCGGCAAAATTCGAATACTTTACGTGATTTTCAGTAAAATACATTTTCTTTCGTTGTACCCGGTCCTGGATGACCGTTAATTACTTAGCTCTAGTTGCAGTCCCCAAAAATTTTGTTTCGGAATGCACCGTCTTGTACTAGATATAGTACGTGACAGGTTGAAATGACAATCGGAGAGGGAACACCCCGCACACCCGCACAGCCCCCGCACTAACCCGGTGCGGTCAAGCGCGGGTGACGTGTGGGTGTGCTGGACGTCAAAACCCGACCCCGGAGCTGAAAAATAGTTCAATTTTCAAGCCTTAGTATACAGTTCCCATGTATAATACGCGACAGGTCGAGATCCCCGGACACCCGCAAAGCTCCCGCTCTAACCGGGTGCGGGATAGCGCGGGTGACGTGCAGGTGTGCGGGACGTCCCCATACCATTTATTAGATACCATAGACACAGTGGCGTGCAACTCATAGAGGCATAAAAGCGCTGCTTACCCAAGAAACAGTTAACTCAGTTAAAATTGCTCAATGGTCATTATCTTTTGGCTTGCTTACCTAACTAATGCTTACCCTGGCTTTAAACCCTATGCACGCCACTGCATAGACATAATGTAAATCTTTTTGTTAATATATTAACTAAGGATTCTTGAATTCATTTTGTAATTATTCTAGTACCGCAAGACCTATTCCACTTCTTAATGCGCCTTGCTCACAACATTAAATGGGAAGCTGGAAGAAATCTCTATTTAGATATACATTTCCAATACTATGTAACTACAATTTTGGTACATGAAAAGTAAAAATAAATAAAAATACCCCGATTGCCATCTCGACCTTTCGCGGACTATAACATAGTGGTTGTTAGTTTTCATCTATCGAAAGTTCTAGCCTTGTATTACAGAATTGTCAAAACATTCGGCGAAAACAAAATAAATAAATAGCTCGCATCTCTCACAACTTGTTTTTTCACGCTATTTTTAAATGTCTCTAAGGTCGTTCGCAACGCAACAGCTGATAATAATACGGCTCTGATAATAATAATAACTCACACTAATATCTAAATCCATACTAATATTATAAATGCGAAAGTGTGTCTGTCTGTCTGCTAGCCTTTCAAAGCCCATCCATTCAACCGATTTTGACGAAATTTGGTACAGATATAGTTTGCATCCCGGGGAAGGACATAGGCTACTTTTTCCCGAGAGAAAATCATAGAGTTCCCACGGGACGGGCATCATCTAGTAAGGTAGGTACCTAAGTAAAAAAACCGACCAAGTGCGAGTCAGGCTCGCGCAACGAGGGTTCCGTACTCCAGTCGTATTTTTTCGACATTTCGCAGTATAACTCAAGACTATGATGCATAAAAATAAGCACAGGTGAAGCCCTTTCATATGACACCCCACTTGATATAGTTATCTTACTTCGAAAATTGAAAATACTAATTATTATTAGTTTATGACCACAATTTAATTTTTTTTGTGTGATGTAACCACAAATTCTTCAGATTTTTCGCCTAATACCAGCTATTAGACCCACCTACCTGCCAAATTTCATGATTCTATGTCAACGGGAAGTACCCTCTAGGTTTCTTGACAGACCGACAGACAGACAGACATACAACAAAGTGATCCTATAAGGGTTTCGTTTTTCCTTTTGAGGTACGGAACCCTAATAATGAAGCCGATATCATGAAAAACCACAGTATGCAAATCAGCTGCGGCTTGATGTCACTTTAACACATCAGCTGATATACAGCTATCTCCTTTCACCGCGTGTAAATAGAAAGAGAGAGAAAGCTTGTTTACATGATAAAAGAATTCGTTGCCGTTATAAAGAGTAGGTACCTACGCGCTAATATTATGCATCTTTATTATATTGTAATCAAAATAAACTTATCTATCGCTGTCATTGAACTGGGGCTTTGGCTTATGCGATATAGTACGCAAATGGTGACTGCGTGGTATTTGTTTCTATCTTAATAATTTTACCGAGACCGTGGCCGAACGGTCAAGGCATCGGGCGCGAACCCAGAAGATGCAGGTTCGATTCCTGCCGGTCACGCAATTTTTGATATGTATTTAAAAAAAATTCTCATTTTTTCATGTTAGAGCTTAAATGCACATAGCTATCTCGCTCTAGCAGTAAGTCACAATGGAGCTACTTCTACAGGTATTTGTTATGAGATGTATATCCATTATACATTTGAAAAAACAACCTGCAGATAAAACTGCAGTTTATGTCAGTTCTAAGCTAGGCTAGGCTAGCCGCTAGATAGTTCCAAGAGACACCCAACAAATCTATTGTAGGTTGATGTCACAGCAAAACAATTTGATTGTATTTAGTCGATCGTGTGATAATTACGCTTTGTAAATAAAATAAAATATAGATTTTATAAGGTTATGAGGTTTAGTAATTTCCTTGAAGTGTAGGTAAACACAAAAAAAAAATTATAAAAAATATTGTCTATCTTCTTCTTTCTTTCTATCTTTATAGTCGATTTGACTATAAAGAAGACGACTGATATATCAACGCCCAGCCCAAACTACTGGGCGGACTGAAATTTTGCATGCAGATAGCTATTATACCTTAGTTAAGTGAACCTTACCTAACTTAGTTAAGTGAACCTTACCTACCTTAGTTAAGTGAACGTAGACTAGTAAACCGAGCGTCAATTTACCGGTTGATTGTTTATTGTTAATTCTAATTAGGTACCCACACAGAACTATCTAGTGTGGGTACCATAACACAATGTTATAATGGACAGAATTGAACTATGGTAAATAAATATTTTTTTCATTTTTAGGGTTACGAACCTCAAAAGGAAAAACGGAACCCTTATAGGATCACTTTGTTGTCTGTCTGTCTGTCAAGAAACCGACAGGGTACTTCCCGTTGACCTAGAATCATGAAATTTGGCAGGTAGGTAAATATTATAGCTGACATTTGGGGAAAAATCTGAAAACCGTGAATTTAGGGTTAGATCACACAAAAAAAATTGTGGTAATAATTAGTATTTTCAACTTTCAAAGTGAGCGATTATATCAAGTGGGGTATCATATGAAAGGTCTCCACCTGTACATTCTAAAACAGATTTTTATTTATTTTTATGCATCATAGTTCTTGAATTATCGTGCAAAATGTCGAAAAAATACGACTGTAGTACGGAAATGTTTAAAATGAAAGGATTTTAAAAATTCATCTCCTAAGGGGGTGAAGTAGGGGTTTGAAATTTGTGTAGTCCACGCGGAAGAAGTCGCGAGCATAAGCTAGAAAATTATAATTACCTGAAGCCAAACTGCATAAAGAGCAATTCCATTCTGACGGACTTTTATCTTTCAAAGACTTGTCAAAGTAGGGGTTTATTTGTGTAGTCCACGCGGACGAAGTCGCGATCAAAAGTTAGTTTACAATAAAGTGCACAGACCATTGTATTCTGCGGTATTTCTACTAAGCAAACGCAAAGCTCATAACTCCGATTACCATTACATACATAATACTGTTCAAAGCATACTGTACATCCTTATACTCGGCAAGCTTGTGGTTTCAGTACACGCAAAGGGCATAAAATGCGCTGCGAGTCCAATATAATAATGCGTTCAGGATTTTGTTGCGGCAACCTCGGTTCTGTAGTGCATCAGCTATGTTTGCTGAGGCGCGGACAGATGGCTTCGATGCCATCTGGCGCAAGAAAACAGCATCGCTATTGTCCAGAGTCCGAGGAAGCAGCAACGGGATCCTGCGCATGATAGCGGACAAATTGGATAGTCCTCTGATGGGGAAACTCGTGCAGAGGACTAAATCCCTTTTAGTTATTAAGTACTAACATAGTGATTAAGTATTTTGTTACTAACTCCTTAGTGTTTAAGTATTAACATAGTTATTAAGTATTTATTGTTACTAACACATAATGGATCAATTGTTGTCCGATTTAATAAATAAATTGAAATAATACATACCCACATTCTATTCTATTCTATTCTACATTATTATAATGTGTACGTGTGCAGCGAAAGTGGTTAGTAGTGTGGAACAATATGAAATCGAGTCGTACATCTTCTAATAAATAGCTGAGTTTGTTGAGGGCTCTTCTCAGACCTGGGCGCGTTTGGAACCCTCGTAGCTTTAGTTTTAAGTACGTATTAATTATCACCACTATATCATCTTACAAATTAAAATTTTGACCATCAGTAAGCGTAAAATTTTACCTATTCGAAATAAATAGAGTCTGAGTTTGAATATAAAAAGAAAACCTGACTGACTCACTGACCGATCTGTCAACGCACAGCTCAAACTACTGGACGGATCGGGCTGAAATTTGGCATGCAGATAGCTATTATAATGTAGACGTCCGCTAAGAAAGGATTTTTGAAAATTCAACCCCTGAAGGGTAAAATAGGGATTTGAAATTTGTGTGTGGTGGTGTGCGGGCGAAGTGGGGGCGGGTCGTTAGCTTCATAATATAATGTAACTACGTACATACAAGTACACTTATATCTACATATTATAGAAATGATTTATTATGATGATATAAAGCTATTATCGTACAGTCGGACGAGTCTATTGTTTTCATAGTCATAAGCATAACCGATTACAAACCTGTCAAGTGCGAGTCAGACTCGCGCACCGAGGGCTCCGTACAACAGTCGTATTTTTTCGATATTTTGCACGATAACTCAAAAACTATGATGCATAAAAATGAATAAAAATCTGGTTTTGAATGTACAGGTAAAGCCCTTTCATATTATGATACCCCACTTGGTATAGTTATCTACCTTAAAAATTGATAAAACTAATTACATGAACACATTTTAATTTTTTTTTGTGCTATAAGACCTACGTACCTACCAACTTTCATCTAGGTCAACGGGAAGTACCTACTCTATAGGTTTTCTTGACAGACACAACGGACAGACGGACAGGAGAGACAATAAAGTGATCTTATAAGGGTTCCTTTTTCCTTGTGAGGTACGGGACCCTAAAAACCCTTATTCTTTGAGCCGTGATAGCCGTGGTTAAGACGTTCGCCTGCTCTCCGGGAAGTCGAGAGTTCGATCCCGGGCACGCACCACTAATTTTTCGGAATTATGTGCGTTTTATCACAGAATATAATATAATAGTACGTTTTATGCAATTAATCACTTGAATTAATGAATTTACTTATTATTGGACATTTTGTGGTGTACAATCCTTACTAATATTTTAAATGCAAAAGTTTGTCTGCCCCTGTCTGTCTGTCTGCTAGCTTTTCACGGCCCAACAGTTTAATTGATTTTGATGAAATTTGGTACAGACTACAGAGTTAGATTGCATCCCAGGGAAGGACATATGGTACTTTTTATCCCGGAAAATCAAAGAGTTTCCACAGGAGTTTTAAAAAAACCTAATTCACGCGGCATCCGCTAGTAATAAATAAATCTTTGTTACATTATTATTATTATATTATAAGTACATATAGATAAAGTTAATGCCCGATAAAAAATTGGCACAGCAGATGTTTAGGACAGCTGACCATGGGGCTCGGCATGGGAGGCCGTAAAATTTAAATATTGGACACGCCATGTGTGTGGGCTTCGTCCGCTTGATATATTTAACTAGCTGTTCTATCCGGCTTTGCTCCGTTGAAATGTATGTTCCTCCTTTCTTTTACAAGTCATCATCATCATCAATCGATAGCTTATAACATCTACATGAATTACAATTTTTAGGGTTCAGGAAAAACGAAAAACGGAACCCTTATAGGATCACTTTGTTGTCTGTCTGTCTGTCAAGAAACCTACAGGGTACTTCTCGTTGACCTAGAATCATGAAATTTGGCAGGTAGGTAAATCTTATAGCTGACATTTGGGGAAAAATCTGAAAACCGTGAATTTAGGGTTAGATCACACAAAAAAATTACATTGTGGTCATGAACTAATAATTAGTATTTTAAAGTTTCGAAATAAGATAACTATATCAAGTGGGGTATCATATGAAAGGTCTTCACCTGTACATTCTAAAACAGATTTTAATTTATTTTTATGCATCATAGTTTTTGAATTATCGTGCAAAATGTCGAAAAATACGACTGTAGTACGGAACCCTCATTGCGCGAGCCTGACTAGCACTTGGCCGGTTTTTTTTACATAATATTTAGAAAAAATGATAAGCTTATAGCACACGAGTAGATATTATTATAGACCAGAGGGGAAGCTTCACACTAGCTCACGCACACCAAGACGTGTCACGGACGCTCCGTTTGCGCCCAATTCGATGGCAAACGGCAGCAAACGGAGCGTCCGTGACACGTCGTGGTGTGCGTGAGCTAGTGTGAAGCTTCCCCTCTGGTCTATAATATCTACTCGTGTGCTAATAGTAAGAGGTAAACACCGCATCATTGACTTAAATATTACTTCGTAAGGACAGGTCCATTGAACAAACAAAATGGCACCGACTCATTGGTCCTAAAATGTTTATTTAGCATAACGCATCGACTGCTTCTATATTACTGTACGCAAGCGGTGCGCGTCGTTGGTGCGCAGAGTGCGGGACAGCCCCAACACCATTCTGCAGATGGTTGCAGCCCGACTCGACTGTCCTTATCTTCGGCATTGCTGTGAAAGACATGTTCCAGTACCAATGCCGGAGAGAAGGTACTAGATATTTATTTTTATTTTTATTTATTAATTATTTTATGTATTGGTATTTTACTTGTATTAATTTTAAAGTTGTTATTATGGGTATGTTAACCTGAAATAAATCAATTTTTTTTTTTTTTTTTTTAGCACCAATGCAACCTCAGTGACGTCTGGATTTCAAATGGGTCGTTCATTAGTATCTAAGAGGTGGCGCTGATTTATTTGGTTCCAAAACCGTGAAAAAATTTGTTCGCTTGGGCACATCTTGTCATTTATTTATTATTATTATTATTTATTATTATACCATAATGTGCACTGTCCTTACAGGGTAGTCCTAATGCGACAGTGCACTCTAATCTATATTATACGGTCTATTAACAATTATACTTAAAATTAAAAAATAAATTATTTACAACGATAATAAAATTATTAATCTACTACTTAACGGCTATCTTATGAATAACTAATAATCCACATTGCTATCCTTGTGAGCTCAGTCAGAGAGCAACAAAAAATATCTATTCTTTCGGCTATTAAGTTAAGGGTGCGGAGTGCGCGCGTCAGCGGCGCCTGCCTGAGCAAGTTGGTACGCCCGTACGGCACGGCCAGCAGCGGCGGCCGGCGTCTCCGCTCCACGTACCTCTCCGGGGCACACAGACTAACCTGCGCCAATATGTCTGCATCGCAAACCTTCCCTCTCAATATCTTGAAGATATATGTAACGAGCGCAAGTTCCCTCCTTACCCTCAGCTCGTTATATCCTACCATCCCTAGAACGAACAATGTTGGGTACATTAGAGGATAATATGGATATACCCCATGCAGCCTCATATACAAGTACCTGACAAACTTGTTCTGTACCCTCTCCAACATCATACAATATTTGGTTTCATGAGGAGCCCAGATGACTGCATTACCTTCTAATTGGCTTCTTACAAGCGCATTGTATAAGGCAACGACAGCCTTCATATTACTATATATTATATTATATATCGATGCACCGCACGCAAATTATACAGTAACCAGTGGCGAGTAAAGACTTCGCCTCTTATTCCGGAGACCTCGGTTGGATCGTGGGCACGCACCTTTTTTTATTTTATTTTATTCAGGTACAAGTTAGCCCTTGACTGCAATCTCACCTGATGGTAAGTGACGATGCAGTCTTAGGTGGGAGCGGGCTAACCTGGAAGGAGTATGGCAGTTTTTATTAAACCCATACACCTTTAACTCTCACCTCTAACTTTTCGAGAGCTACGGGCGTTTTACGTATGTACTTAGTTATGGACCTAGCTCAACGGATTGCGAAGCCGAAGTGGCAATGGACAGTGCACATAGTTCGTAAAACCGATAGACGTTGCGGGCCCAAGGTGCTGGAATGGCGACCTCGCACCGGAAGACCTAGTGTTGGAAGACCAACCCACTAGGTAGCTCGTAGCTCGTAGCTTTAGTTTTAAGTTTGCGTAATAATTATCACCACTATATCTTATAAATCCAACAACTGACTATAAATCATTTGACTTTGACTTAGGTGGACGGACGACATCAGACGAGTCGCAGGGAGCCGTTAGAAGGCCGCGCGGGCGCAAGACCGTGGCGTGTGGAAGTCCCTACAAGAGACCTATGCCCAGCAGTGGACGTCTATCGGTTGATGATGATGATGATGACACTTCTATGAAACCGTAACCGTACTTAGTAGTTAAACTAAAAACTAATTTCACAAAGGTTAATACACTTATTGTTATAATTTATACCTAACTAATTAAAGTATACGTCTCGATTCTCATGCGTGTGAAATTCTGAACTCATTTATGTAGCCTAGGCAGTTAAAAAAATCTAGAAACCTCAATAGAACTAACTAATTATAATAGAAACTTCTGTGGTACATTGATTTTTAAGGTTCTTGGACTGTAGAAATAAAATCATGTGATTTTTAGGGTTCCGTACCTCAAAAGGAAAAACGGAACCCTTATAGGATCACTTTGTTGTCTGTCTGTCGGTCTGTCAAGAAACCTACAGGGTATTTCCCGTTGACCTAGAATCATGAAATTTGGCAGGAAGGTAGATCTTATAGTTGACATTTGGGGAAAAATCTGAAAACCGTGAATTTATCACACAAATTGTATTTTCAATTTTCTAAGTAAGTTAACTTTATCAAGTGGGGTATCATATGAAAGGTATTCCTTCACCTGTGCATTCTAAAACAGATTTTTATTTATTTTAATGTATCATAGTTTTTGAATTATCGTGCAAAATGTCGAAAAAATACGACTGTAGTACGGAAAAAAATCATGATTTTTATTTATTTTTGACATGAACGTCACGCTGTACGGAAGGTGAATAATGACGTCATAATCCTGTCCGACAATTTTTTTCAGTTTTTTAACATAAAAATACCTATAGTTTGTCTTCGATCTATATATCATCACTGGCAACCACCATTTCATGTGTGAGAACTGAGAAGCTAATAATCAGCTTCACACACACGTTCTGAATCCCGGTAGGTAAGTATTAAAGAAGAACAGATACCATTTCTACTACCTTATTTAGAATTTTGTGGTCCAAATCTCTATAGAAGTCAATTTTATTTTAATTTTTTTAAGTACTTTTAATTTAGATTTAAGTTTATTTAATAGAATTTTATGTTATTATTATATTTTTAAGGTAATAAGACGTAATAGAATTTAAATAGTAAGAATATAAGAACCACTACAAAACCACAATTAAAGTTATTGGAAAAATAAAACTTACACGATATAGAGAAGTCGATGTTTCAAAGTAATACCTTTAATGCGTACAAAATGAGTTTTCACGCGTCATTTGTAACTTTATGTTCAACTGTCATGTCAAAAGTACTATTTTAGTCATTATTTCATACGTGAACTGAACTTGTGACATGACAGTTGATACAAGTTAAAATGGCGCGTGAGAACTCTTATTGTACGGACACAAATACGCAGGAAAGTGGAACAAAGGCCTTATTGCTGCATGGCAACAGCCATAATGGTTTGCTGTAACAACAGGCCTCCTTATTGAGAAATAGAAACCGTTGTTATAATATAACTGGCAACACTCCTACGCTTTTGGCAGTGCTTGTTGTTGATAAGAATTATTTTTAATTTTTATGAGATTCCTAATATATATTACTAGCTTATGCTCGCGACTTCGTCCGCGTGGACTATACAAATTTGAAACCCCTATTTCACCCCCTTAGGGGTGGGATTTTCAAAAATCCTTTCTTAGCGGATGCCAACGTCATAATAGCTATCTGCATGCCAAATTTCAGCCCGATCCGTCCAGTAGTTTGAGCTGTGCGTTGATAGATCAGTCAGTCAGTCAATCCTTTTATATATTAAAGATTTTATGAGAATAATGGTGCCGATTCTCTTGTAGACAATCTCTAAACTAAACTTAAATGACATCTAAATCTATTGCTATCCCTGTCATAATGTTGCTTGCAGAAAAGGATAGCACTAGATTTAGACCTGTTTATTTAGTTTAGTTTAGAGATTGTGTACAAGAGAATCAGCCCCATTATTTTAAATGCGAAATGTCTTGTCTGTCTGTTTGTCTTCTGCTAGCTTTTCACGGTTCATCATTTTAACCGATTTAGACGAAATTTGATAAGGACAGCTGGTTTTGGCCCAAAAAATTAAAGAGTTCGCTCGGAATTAAAAAAAAACCTAAATCCACGCGGTTGAAGTCGCGGGCATCATCTATTAGGTACAAAGATGGCTTGCATCCCGGAGACGGACATAGGCTACATTTTGTCCCGAAAAATCAAATGGTTTCAACAGGATTTTTAAATAGACATAAGTATTACCTAAATCTACGCAGACGAAGACGCAGACAATTAAACAAAACTGTTGATAAGTTTAAAATCTTTCAAAAAATATGCTTAAATGTAGGTAATTAATTACTAATTACTATTAGTGACTGTTATTACAACCTTTTTAGAAGTTACATCAGACTAATTAGGCTGGAAGCCATGTTATGCCCACTATTAAACGACTAAATACACAAACAAAATATGTACAGTACGCTGCCGAAAGTAATGTACATCGACCTTTAGAAGGCGATAGCAGATTTGTAGAGTGCTGTCCCTGTCGTTGAGACCGACAAAACGTCATATAGGTATGAGTGACAGAGACAACGCTCTACAAAGCCGAAATGTCATTCTAAAGGACGATGTACATGACTTTCGGCCGCGTACCGTAAATTCTATGGTAACGAGGTAATAGCTCAACTGGTAAAGGAGTGGACTGAAAACCGAAAGGTCGACGGTTCAAACCCCGCCCGTTGCACTATTGTCGTACCTACTTCTAGCACGAGCCTGACGCTTAGTTGGAGAGGAAAGGGGAATATTAGTCATTTAACATGGCTAATATTCTTAAAAAAAAAAAAAGTAAACCTACACTATCATCATCATCATCATCATCATGATAAACCCATCACCGGCATCACAAGGGTTTTGGCCATAGTCTACCACGCTGGCCAAGTGCGGATTGGCAGACTTCACACAACTTTGAGAACATTATGGAGAACTCTCAGGCATGCAGGTTTCCTCACGATGTTTTCCTTCACCGTTAAAGCAAGTGATATTTTAATTACTTAAAAACGCACATAACTCCGAAAAGTTAGAGGTGCGTGCCCGGGATCGAACCCCCGACCTCCAATTGGAAGGCGGACGTCCTAACCACTAGGCTACCACAGCTTTTGATGTAACCTACACTATAACGGTTAAATATTTAAGTACAAAATCATCAGTTAAAAGTAAATATAATATTGAGCCAAGGTTTGAACTTGATTGGAGCGAGGCTAACAGAGTGTGACGAGCCAAAGGTGCGTCACGACTTGTGTTACCGACTTACTGCAGGTTTATATTATTTTTGCACATTTTTTAATCAGCAACCACCTGTCTACATACCCATTCTAAATATATAAAAATCGGCCAAGCGCGAGTCAGGCTCGCGCAACGAGAGTTCTGTACTATAGTCGTATTTTTTCGACACTGCACGATAATTCAAATTTAAAAAAAACATAAAATATTTTATGCAAAATCTGTTTTAGAATGCACAGGTGAAGACCTTTTATATGATACCCCACTTGATATAGTTATCTTACTTAGAAAATTGAAAATACTAATTTTTAGTTCATGACCACAATTTAATTTATTTTGTGTGATGTAACCACAAATTCACGGTTTTCAGATTTTTCCCCTAATGTCTGCTATAAAACCTACCTACCTGCCAAATTTCATGATTCTAGATCAACAGGAAGTACCCTGTATGTTTCTTGACAGACCGACCGACAGACAGACAGACAGACAACAAAGTAATCCTATAAAGTTTCCGTTTGAGGTAATAAAACGGAACTGAAGCCTAAAAAGGAAAAGGTGACTGAATGACTGATCTATCAACGCACAGCTCAAACAACTGGAAGGATCTGGCTGAAATTTGGCATGCAGACAGCTATTATGACGTAGGCATCGGCTAAGAAAGGAATTTTGAAAATCCAACCCCTAGGCGGCGAAATAGGGGTTTGAAAATTGTGTAGTCCACGCGGACGAAGTCGCGAGCATAACCTAGTTTAAATATAGAGACATACAGGTTTTACTTTTACTACGATTAAACAGTATTTTTTTATAAACGAATGATTTTTTTTTAAACTTAGACGACCCGTAACTCAGTCAACAATTCCCAAATTACCCCAGCCGGGAATTGAACCCTGGACCTCCCACTGCGCCAGAGAGGTCGTCATATTCTTACCGTGCCGTAAGCGTAGGAAAGTTTCACTTTCCAGTATCTAGAACATTGTCAAAGTCAAAGCCATGGACGGTCGCCAATATTTTTAGCAGTTAGCTAATTACACAATTATTAGAGGTAAATGGCTGAAGTAATGGTTTTTTTCGAATGTCATGGTCACTAACAGGTACAGTACGTGGCAGAAAGTAATGTACATCGACCTTTAGAAGGAGGTAGCAGATTTGTAGAGTGTTGTCCCTGTCGTTGAGACCGACAAAACGTCATATAGGTATGAGTGACAGAGACAACGCTCTACAAAGCCGAAATGTCATTCTAAAGGCCGATGTTCATTCCGAGGTATAGTCAAAGACCTGGAGAGTGACATAAAGTCTACTTTTTATCCCGGAAAACCAGAGTTCCCACGGGATTGTTAAAAACCTAAATCCACGCGGACGAAGTCGCGGGTGTCAGTTAGTACAAACTACAAATTAAGGATAATGTCCCATAAATAGGACAATGTTAGCAGCTCGAGATTCACACCGAGGTTACACGGGTGGCCTTATGATTGTTCTCGATTCAATGCTAATTAATGGGATGCCATTTGTATCATCATCATCATCATCATGATCAACCCATCACCGGCTCACTACAGAGCGCGGGTCTCCTCTTAGAGTGAGAAGGGTTTTTGGCCATAGTCTACCACGCTGGCCAAGTGCGGATTGGTAGACTTCACACACCTTTGAGAACATTATGGAGAACTCTCAGGCATGCAGGTTTCCTCGCGATGTTTTCCTTCACCGTTAAAGCAAATGATATTTAATTAATTACAACGCACATAACTCCGAAAAGTTAGAGGTGCGTGCCCGGGATCGAACCCCCGACCTCTGATTAGAAGGCGGACGTCCTAACCACTAGGCTATCACAGCTTATCATTTGTATAATTCCCTAAAATATAGAGAGAGCCAAGCTGTGATAGCCTAGTGGTTAGGACGTCCGCCTTCTAATCGGAGGTCGTGGGTCAGATCCCGGGCACACACCTCTAACTTTTCGGAGTTTTGTGCGTTTTAAGCAATTAGATATCACTTGCTTTAACGCCGGTGAAGTAAAACATCGTGAGGAAACCTGCATGCCCGAGAGTTCTCCATAATGTTCTTAAAGGTGTGTGAAATCTACCAATCTGCACATGGCCAGCGTGGTAGAAGGCGAAAACCCTTCTCACTCTGAGAGGAGACCTGTGCTCTGTAGTGAGCCGGCGATGGGTTGATCATGATGATTATGATAGTATGTAGTTTCTGAGAATTTCTTGACAGAAAAACCCACAATCCATTTTTTGGTCCAACCCAGAAATTGAACCCCGTACCTCATCTTCCGCTAACACGCTAACCACTAGACCAACGGGGTTGTGCCACAGAATACAGTGCAAAAGCATTGACCTCATTTCGTTCTACGTATTACCATACGTTCACGTTCGTAACGTCACGTACGCATTACGAGATTCAAGATGCTGCAAGTTACGCATCTTACGATTGTTAAAAACCTAAATCCACGCAGACGAAATCGCGGGCGTCAGCTAGTGTTATAGTTGCTTTTTAAACTCTGGCTGTGCTGTTCAACCATTTAGGGTTACAAAAAGAACGAAACGTATAGTGAAATTAAGTTATACTTATAATTATTGTAATCTGTTTTGGATACCAATAAATAAATTAAATTATTATATAGATAGACTAGCTTATGCTCGCGATTTCGTCCGCGTGGACTAAACAAATTTCAAACCCCTATTTCACCCCCTTAGGGGTTGAATTTTCAAAAATTATTTCTTAGCGGATGCCTACATAGCTATAGCTGCATGCCAAATTTCAGCACGATTCGACCAGCAGTTTGAGCTGTGCGTTAATAGATCAGTCAGTCAGTCACCTTTTCCTTTTATTATGAGAAAACGTCTTTAAACCTAAACCTACACAATTTAGATAAAGTGTCACTTGTGACCAAATATAGGTGTCCCACTCAGCATCATGCTGTATACGAATAAGTGCACAAACGCCCTAACTCTAAGGGTGAGATCTATAGAGCGCAGTCTGACTTAGCTTAGACTTAAGACAGAGCTAAAATGAGACAGAGCTATATCTATTACATAAATCTGTCTCGTTTTAACTCAATCTTGACTCTGAGCAAAGTCAAAGTGCGCTTTATAGATCTCAGCCTTAGTATAATACGGAATCGAGTAGGAACGCACACATAAAAGTCGTCGATAAGATTCGTTTCACGCGTTATCTCAAGGTGGAAGCGTATTGTCCGCGACAGGTTGAGATGACAATCGGAGTAAGACGAGGGGTTACGCCCCGCACCGTCACCCGCCACCCGCGCTCGCCCGCACCGGGTTAGCGCGGGGGCTGTGCGGGTGTGCGGGGCGTTCACTCCCCGATTGCCATCTCGACATGTCGCGTACTTAGTAAAGTCGTCCGCCTTGAAGTTTTTGCGCGAATAGAGGCCAAAGGAGATATAATTTTTTGTAAACAGTGTATATGTTTTAGGGTTCCATACCTCAAAGTGATAGCCTAGTGGTTAGGACGTCCGCCTTATAATCGGAGGTCGGGGGTTCGATCCCGGGCACGCACCTCTAACTTTTCGGAGTTATGTGTGTTAACTAATTACATGTCACTTGCTTTAACTGTGAAGGAAAACATCGTGAGGAAACCTGCATACCTGACATTTTTCACTAATTCACTTCAAAGCCTAAATAGAAACCGGAAATCGAAGCCGGAACAAAAGTACGCAGTAAAGCTACGCGTGAGTACCGCCAGTTTATCAACTAAAATATTGTTGACAAGAAATAATTTTACTGCGCGTAATTTATATAACGATTTACATAGCTGCACATTATTTTATTTACAAGGCCACGCGTCAAATAGAAACGAAACACGCATTATGATGATCATGATCATCAACATCATGATCAATGCGTGCTGCGCTGGCTGAGACGCAGACGCATTCAAAACTAGTCGGGCATACTCCGACAAACAAGTGATTGGCGATAGCGTCCCAAAAGCGGTGTTGAGAGACACATTTCGTATTCAAATTCGGTTATTATCTTATTAGAGAATATAAGATATATAAGAATATTATCCATACTAAGATTATAAATGCGAAAGTGTGTCTGTCTGTCTGCTAGCTTTTCACGGCTCAACCGTTCAACCAATTTTGATGAAATTTAGTACCGACATAGCTTGCATCCCGGGGAAGGACATATGCTACTTTTTATCCCGGAAAATTAAAGAGGGATATTCCCACGGGATTTTCAAAAACCTAAATCCACGTGGACGAAGTAAAATATAAATATTAAAGATATTTTTAGTGAATTACGAGAACCAAAACACAATTTGGAACAATAATTTGATAACGATTGATACAAAAAAATCGCGAAGTAATTTTGTGTTATCAATATGCCCTCAATAGATATCTTTGCATATGCATCCAAAATGTGTATATATTATTACTACATCTATACTAATATTATAAAGAGGTAATGTCGTAAAGTTTGTTTGTAGGGGGTAATCTCTGGAACTACTGAACCGATTTTGAAAACTCTTTCACCAATAGAAAGCTACATTATTCCTGAGTGACATAGGCTATATTATATACACGAGGGAGAAGCCTCGGGGATCAGCTAGTAGATAATAATCTGAATTAATGGTATTTAAAAATCCTGTGGAAACTTCAATTTTCCATGGTAAAAAGATACATATAGACAGATATTCGCATTTATGATATTAGAACAGATTAAATAATGGGGCATATACTCTAAATTCTAGATCTCTAAACTAAAATGACACATCTAAATCTATTGCTATCCCTGTCATAATGTTGCTTGCGGAAAAGGATAGCACTAGATTTAGACCTGTTAGTATAGAGATTGTGTTTCAGTACACTTTTTTTTTTTTTAAATCTAACTAAGTACCACCTATTTATACAAAACAAGCATATAACCTGTGTAATAGGTAGGAGAGCAAAACAAACTACACATCCAAAAATAAATCCATACATTGTGACATATCATAATCGAGTTGTGAAACTAAGCAGGTTCATACAAGTTCACGATTACTCATTCTCATACAATTTGTATGGAAAATGTTTTATTCTAACTTAGGTACATTTAACAGCTGTACACATATAGGTACGTCAAATCCTGTAAACATATAGGTACAAGTCAATTCATCACAAGTTAAGTGATTAAAGTACTTTTATTTACGTAGATTTTTTGAAACGAAAATGAAAAGTTTTCGAGGTAATCTTGCGAAAACCAGTTAAAAAATGTATTCCAACAAGAAGAAGACACTGGTTGACCCAAAAAAACGGGTCCTTCAAAAGGCAAAGTAGGTTATAGGACAACTTTGGTTACCTACAATATTTACGTAAATTTTCGCCCACATATTGATTGTATACTCTTGTAATTTATACTGAATCAATAGTTTGAACTTACCCGGATGCTTCCGTAATGGATTTGGGGTGGAAAACCGCCAATGATCCGAGAAATTTTATTTTTCACTTCGCACGACAAAAATTCCAATGATATCGAAAAATTACTGTCAAAATCGCGAAAATGGCGGACAATTACGTCATACGGCGGGAAACTCAAACTATTATCATTTATTAAACTATATTACTATCTTCAAAAAGTATTAAATAAATATTGAAAACTTACCTCATAAAGTAAAGAGAGATGTGAAAATCTCAGTGTTCTATGAGTTTTCTAATACATTTGGAATAGCTTGATTCAGTCCGATTCCGTGCGCTGTTGCCAAACCGTTATTGCGTCAGAAAATGCAAAATGTTCACATTCACACATTTCAAAGCACTTGTACATAACTTTATAATGCTTTTTTCATGAATTACTATCTTCACAGAAACTCTATGTAGATATCTTGAACAAAATAATCAATAACACGAAATAGTTTCACACACGAAGAGCGGCAACGCCGCTCGGTTTTCACTGGACAAAGAAGTTATTAAAATTAAAAAATGTAAAACATGTATGAAACGTTAGCTGTAACCTGTATTATTAAGTAATCACTGCTAATAGATGAGTGAATAATTTACACAAACAATTATTTTATGACGATTATCACTGACTAGGATTTTTGAACTTATTGTGTTATTGATGTACTGAGAACAGTAACTGTTGCGTTAGCGTAGGTAAACAAAAGAATGAAAAATGTTGCCATGCTTCTTAAAACTCAAACTGACGAAAAATTCTACCACCAACATAACAAAGTTATGTTATGGATCTGTTTTAAGATAATGGGATTGTTATTATTAATTCTTGGGCCTAAATACAACACTTAAGGTCCCGTCCCGTGAAGTTATGAATTACGATTCATTTTGCCAAAAAAATCTTCTAACGTAATAATTAATAGTGGGTATATTGATGATTTTTTTCTTATTTTTACCCGACTGCATCAGGAGGGTACGGTACCTGTTTTTCGGGCTGAGGTGAATATATAATGTACCGAAGATTGATTGGCGTCGCCTGCAGTCTAAATGGGTGGATACTTAGATTTCAATAAATGAGATGTCATTATTCATTAGATTTGTCTAAGTTGTGGGAGTGTATTGGGAGGTCACAAAATGATAATATAGTCCCTGTAAATCTTTTTGGCGGTTAACGGTTTCACTGAACATCCCAAAGCCTACATAAATTATTTTATAAGGTGGACGAAGTCACGGGCAAAAAATGGTTCTTTATGTAACCAACTGTTCATCCGCAGCTTTTACTAGACAGGCAGCAAGCTACATAAATTTATCTAAATATATTAAAGGAAACCTGACTGACTGATCCATCAATGAACAGTTCAAACTACTGGACGGATCAGGCTGTTTGACATGCAGATAGCTTATGACGTAGACATTTGCTACGAAAGGATTTTTTAAATTTAACCCCTAAGGGGGTAAAATAGGGTTTGAATTTTGTGCAATACACGCAGACGAAGTCGCGGGCATAAGCTAGTTAAAAATAAAACAAATTAATAGCATTTAATAATTTTATTTATATAAATAATGCAGACACAGCTTGCTGCTAGCGATATTATAGCCTTAGGATACTTTTACCGGAAAATTTAATTCCCAGAATTAAAAAACAAAATCTAAAATTCACACAATTAAAAAATCCAAGTGGACAAAGTCCTAAGTAGATAGTTTAGATACAAAATAAAGTCTAGACTCCAAATATGAAATAGAGTAAATTAATCGTAAATACAATTTAGAATAAAAGGCATACAGGCCTTTAATATAATTACAAAACAACATGCGTTATTTAAGTTTTCGGGGATATTTTAAAGAAATTAGATATGGACGTCTGTTTTAAATTGTCAGAGGACTTTTCACATTTTATATTATTTTTCTTTTTTATCGACGTGACTTCAGTAACAGGCCGAGCAATGCAATCTTTTGGTGAAGATTTATTTAACGGATACTGCAATACGTATTGTTTTAATACTTTCGGAGTATCTGTTTTGATTTTTCTACCCCTCTTTTTAGGTTTTGAAATTTTCAAATCCAGATTTTCAGATTTGAATCTAATTTTCAGACTTATGTTTCTGTTGCGAATTGATAATTCGGTGTTGTGATTCTTCTTATGTTTAAGTTTCTTACGTCTCTTCTTTTCAACATTACATTCTTTGTTATCAGATTTATCTTTATTCTTATGATCAGCACGAGCTTTGCGTTTTTTATTTCTTGTTTTTTCGTTACTAACGTTTTTACAATCAGATTTTTCACCGGAATGATTTCTATTACATTCTCTGTCAAGAGCACGATCACCGTCTTGATTTTTACTTTTTCGTACCGTTTTGGTAGTTTTTCTCTTTTTGCTGACAACATCATCACTAACTGGTAGTTTTCTTTTTGGCGGTTTTTTCAATGCATTTATAGCAAAATCTATAGCAGTTTTTAATTTTGTAGGAATGGTTTCTAAATTTTCATGATTATGTTCGAAACTGCAATTAAATTTCCTGTCTACTTCATTAAGGTATTGATTTTTGAAACTTTCCAAATCGATATCTAGGTTTTTTTCTAAAATATTTTTGTTTAAAGGGCTTCTTAACTTTAACGCGCATTTTTTATCCGGTATTTTGAAATCTCTGTCACTGTTCTCAACCTTAACCAAGTCTATGTTGACGATTTGATTATTCTCTGAGATTTCCATAGAATCGTTTTCTAAGTTTACTTTTTTAAATTTCTTCGGCGTCTCGACTATCGGGAGACTATTGCTTGATTCTGCTATAAATTCCGGTGGCAGTTGAAAAGGACTATTACTATTAGAAGAATCGTCTTCAAAAACACCAGCTTTTTTTGGTGTAAAATTGGCATTTTCACATATAATTAGCTTTTCTAGAGTACTCGGGTGCAGTATATTTTCCTCTAATGGTTCATAGATTTTCTGTTCTAAAAGCTGATCATAAGAACTTAAGAATTTGCGTTCTTGTAATTTAGAGTGATTTTGTTCTGAACTTTCCGAGATGTGTTCTGGAGTTTTTGAGATATCATTTCGTAGAGACAGATCTTCATTTTGAATATTACTTGAATGTTTTATAGTTAAATCTAATGCATCTTCCTTTTCTTCATCACTTTTTTCTGGTTGTTTTAGTGGTGGTTGTAAGTCATTTTCTGGTTGTTTTAGTGGTGATTGGAAGTCATTTTCTGGTTGATTAAGTGGTGATTGCAATTCGTTTTCTGGTTGTTTTAGTGGTGATTGGAAGTCATTTTCTGGTTGTTTTAGTGGTGATTGGAAGTAATTTTCTGGTTGTTTTAGTGGTGATTGCAAGTCGTTTTCCGGTTGTCTAAGTGGTGACTGCAAGTCTTTTTCTGGTTGTTTTAGTGGTGATTGCAAGTCATTTTCTGCTTGTTTATGTAGTTTTAGTGGTAATTGCAAATTGTTTTCTAGTTGTTTCTGTAGTTTTAGTGGTGATTGCAAGTTTTCTAGTTGCTTTTGTTCGGTAGTTGATATATCCTGTTTTAGTGGAATTCGCAGTGTTAGTGATCCTAGTGGTTTTTGTTCAGTAGAAGTACTAGTTGTTGGCCGTCTAGGAGTTTTTAGATTCAGGTCTTCACGGCTAAGGTCTGTATTGGATTTCACTGCAACAAAAAAATAATTACAGTACGCGGCAGAAAGTAATGTACATCGGCCTTTAGAATGACATTTCGGCTTTGTAGAGCGTTGTCTCTGTCACTCATACCTATATGACGTTTTATAGGTCTCAACGACAGAGACAACGCTCTACAAATCTGCTATCTCCTTCTAAAGGTCAAGGTACAATACTTTCTGCCGCGTACTGTAAAACAACTACTTACCAGCATTGGTGTCGGTCTCAGTCTTAATCTGTGAATTTTGTGATGAAGTTGATGGCCTGAAAAATTAAAAAAAATTGCTTGGTTATTTGCGCAAAGAATCAACCTGGCTGAATAAATTTTTTTGGCGGTTGCCCCAGGCTGCATCATCATCAACCAAGCGCTAGTTTATAAATGGGGATGATAACTATGTCAAAAATGATTAAATAGAGGGATTCCCAAAATTCGTAAAATCCACATTTGCTGATAGTTTTAACTTTTCTAACCGTTTTAAATCATCGATTTAACAAAAAAAGTACGGCATCGTCATGATCAACCCGTCGCCGGCTCACTACAGAGCACGGGTCTCCTCTCAGACTGAGAAGGGTTTTGGCAATAGTCTACCACGCTGGCCATGTGCGGATTGGCGGAACTCATACACCTTTGAGAACATTATGGCGAACTCTCAGGAATGCATATTTAAATACTTGAAACGCACATAACTCCCAAAAGTTAGAGGTACGTCCTAAGTAGGGTTGCCAGGCGTCCGGATAAAGCCGGACATAGGTAGGCTTTTTGATTGCGTGTCGAGCCAAAATAAACGGTGTCCGGCTTTTTACATTTCGCAAACGAGCGTGGCCGAGCGCAGGCGAGTCGACTGTCGGTCGCTCCCGCAGGCGGCAGTGCCGCCTGACAACGAGATTTATGACAATAATAAAAAAAGCTTGATTTTACATACAATTTTTTTGTCGTACCTATTAATACTAAGACACAAAATCCTCAATAATGTAGGGTGTCCGGCCTTTCTACCCAAATGTCCGGCCAAACTGGCTGGTCTGTCCGGCTATTAGTTTTGGCGATCTGGCAACCCTAGTCCTAAGCACTAGGCTATCACAGCTTCAAGCAGTCTAGTGCTAGTCTATAAATTTAAAAAAAAATCAACTTACGTAGGTAAAGTGGGTCTCGGCTTTGTCCGTCGGATGGACATTCGACACGGCATGATGGGGCCGGACCGAACATGTTGCGGCTCTGGTTCTTGCGTTGGTAGTGATACTGAAAGTTGAAACACAAGATAAAAAAACCGCCAAGTGCGAGTCAGGCTCGCGCAACGAGGGTTCCGTACTGCAGTCGTATGTTTTCGACATTTTGCACGATAATTCAAAAACTATGATGCATAAAAATAAATAAAAATCTGTTTTAGAATGCACAGGTGAAGCCCTTTCATATGATACTCCACTTGATAAAGTAATCTTACTTCGAAAATTGAAAATACTAATTTATTAGTTCACTAGCTCGCGACTTCGTCCGCGTGGACTACACAAATTTCAAACCCCTATTTCACCCTCTTAGGGGTTGAATTTTCAAAAATCCTTTCTTAGCAGATGCCTACGTCGTAATAGCTATCTGTATGCCAAATTTCAGCCCGATCCGTCCAGTAGTTTGAGCTGTGCGTTGATAAATCAGTCAGTCAGTCAGTTAGTCACCTTTTCTTTTATATATTTAGATGACCACAATTTAATTTTTTTTGTGTGATGTAACCACAAATTCGCGGTTTTCAGATTTTTCCCCGAATGTCTGCAGTTTGAATGAATTGCAGTTAAAGTTGAATAGGGGGTGTTCTTTCTCCTTTGTTAGCAACTTACCCGAGTCAATAACGGCCAAGTGCGAGAAGTCGGGCGCGGCGGGTTTGCAGACTGCGCACACATACAACACCGTGCTCAGACACGCCAGATGCGAACCCGGACCTCCGCACAGCACGCATAGTTTTACTTCCCACTGCCTGCAAAATATCATCATCATCATCATCATGATCAACCCATCGCCAGCTGACTATAGAGAACGGGTTCAAACTAATAAACCAACAAACAAACACACTTTCGCATTTTTAATATGGGTAGTGATAATATGATCATGATCAACCCATCGCCGGCTCACTACAGAGCACGGGTCCCCTCTCAGTCTGAGAAGGGTTTTGGCCATAGCCTACCACGCTGGCCATGTGCGGATTGGTAGACTTCACACACCTTTGAGAACATTATGAAGAACTCTCAGGCATGCAGGTTTCCTCACGATGTTTTCCTTCACCGTTAAAGCAAGTGATATTTAATTACTTAAAACGCACATAACTCCGAAAAGTTAGAGGTGCGTGCCCGGGATCGAACCCCCGACCTCCGATTAGACGCCGGAAGTCCTAACCACTAGGCTATCGCAGCTTATGCAGTGATAATATAGTTAGTGATAATATACAAATACAAATTTCTTTATTGCGAATATGGGTAAACAGTTGAGATGTTACAAAAACAAAAACGTACAGCCAAATTCTGCCTATTAGCATGCAATATGTTATGTTACAGCTAGCATCGTGTAGGTACATAGTTCTGATAATATTCAAATAATTCAAATTCAAATAATTTAGAAGACACCGCTCTTCCTTAACAATATTTTCATCAGCGATATCAAGCAAACGTGTGTGAGTTAGTAAGTGTATGGATAGATATATCTATGTGTGTATTTGTGTGTGTGTGTGTGTGTGTGTGTGCGCGCGTGTGTGTGTGTGTGTGCGCGCGTGGTCTATGCTTATATTATGTGAGTATTAAACAAAATAGTCAAATAAACCTAGTAAGTACTACAATAGTTGTTATATGGTACGTAACAAAAGCGATTCCACTTCATCATAGTTTAGTGATAACAGATACCTTTTTAAAATTTCTTTGCAAACATTGAATTTTAGTGGATATGTTTTAAGCTTCCTGTTAATCACGTTATATACTACTCATACTAACTCGTAATATTACTCGTACATACATATTTTATTGTGTAAAAATAAGGTAAAAATGTGTCTGGTAGTGATAATATGGGTAGTAATAATATGGGTACTGATAATATTATTATGTAACTAGCTTATGCTCGCGACTTCGTCCGCGTGGACTACACAAATTTCAACCCCCTATTTCACCCCCTTTGGGGTTGAGTTTTCAAAAATCCAAATTTCAACCCGATCCGTCCAATAGTTTGAGCTGTGCGTTGATAGATCAGTCAGTCAGTCAGTCAGTCACCTTTCCTTTTATATATTTTTAGTTTATTGTCCCAAATAAAAAAAAAGAATAATTACCCTGAATTAGCATCGTAGTTCCGACCTTTTGGGCATATGCACTCGTCCGCGCGACAGTCTACGGCTCGCTCGTATATTTCCGAAAACGCATTTTGATCCAGCTCCCATGCTGCGTCTCTGAAACAGCAATTTTTTTTTTTATAAATGAATATTAGCCATATTAAATGACTAATATTCCCCTTTCCTCTCCAATTAAGCGTCAGGCTTGTGCTAGGAGTAGGTACGACAAGTGCAACGGCGGGATTTGAACCGTCGACCTTTCGGTTTTCAGTCCACTCCTATACCGGTTGAGCTATTGAGGCTCATAAAAATACCACTAAGGAACCAGCAAGGACCATAGCCTCCGGGTATGAAGCCCTAAACAATATACATTTTTACCTGTCTGGTATGAAGTATCCTTGTTCCACCACAGCGGAGTAGAACACGTCCTTATCGTTGCACAGCGGACACTTGAAGTAGTATTGGCCTGCGCTGAACGCCATGCGCTGAAAAAAAACACATTTTTTACAAAAAAACCGGCCAAGTGCGAGTCAGGGTCGCGCAACGAGAGTTCCGTACTACAGTCGTCTTTTTCGACATTTTGCACTATAACTCAAAAACTATGATGCATAAAAATAAATAAAAATCTGTTTTAGAATGCACAGGTGAAGTCCTTTTATATGATACCTCTCTTGATATAGTTATCTTACTTCGAAAATTGAAAATACTAATTATTAGTTCATGACCAGAATTTAATTTTTTTTGTGTGATGTAAGCCTAAATTCACGGTTTTCAGATTTTTCCCCGAATGTCTGCTATAAGACCTACCTCCCTACCAAATTTCATGATTCTAGGTCAACGGGAAGTACCCTGTAGCTGGTTTCTTGACAGGCCGACAGACAGACAGACAGACAGACAGACAGACAGCTTGACAACAAAGTGATCCTATAAGGGTTCCGTTTTTCCTTTTGAGGTACGGAACCCTTAAAATGTTCAAGAAATGAAATAAGTGCTTCAAATGCGGCCCGAAACTACCACGCTGGCCATATGCGGATTGGTAGACTTCACACACCTTTGAGAACATTATGGAGATCTCTCAGGCATGCAGGTTTCCTCACGATGTGTTCCTTCACCGTTAAAGCAAGTGATATTTAATTAATTAAAACACACACAACTCCGAAAAGTTAGAGGTGCGTGCCCGGGATCGAACCCCCGACCTCCGATTAGAAGGCGGACGTCCTAACCACTAGGCTATCACAGTTTCTTCTGCCGCTTACTGTAACTCAATTTACCTGCAAACAACTCCTATGGAACCAAGCATCCTTTGCACAGCAAGGGGGCCAAAAGGTTTCCGTAGAAGGAAATCCATCCACTGCTTCACAGCATATCACACATACTATGTCTGGCTCTTCCACGCATTCTACAACCAAACAAACATATTTTTCATCTCACTCGCTCGGAAACAATCCTTTTGCCCTTTGAAATCTGAGTGGAAAGTGGTAATTTTGCTCTCTAGGGCGCAAAGTACGAGTTGAAATTCGAACGTGACGAACTGTCGTCTATGGTTGCGTACCATTGCGTACCTACTTACTTTTTTCTTTCTATTAAAAATACTACGTGATAATGAAACGTTCAGAAACGCGGTTCGTCCTTAGTGTCTTTACTATTTATTGTTATTTACTAAGTATTAAGTAACAAGTAGGAACATTTATTTTTATTTAATTAAATGCTGCCAGCATCTTGGGTACAATGCCTCGCTGCGGTGGTCTCGACGAGGTTTTAGATTTAATTTAATTTATTTTTAATTTAATGTTGTTTTTTTTTAGATTTAAGTTTATTAATAGTTTAATTACTTCTTTAATTAAATTAAACATAATACCTACCTACTCCGTTTCAGCTTTATTGAGTAAACAATATAATGAAGTTCGTTGAATTACGATTTTTTTTTTTTAATTATAAGAATTTTAAATTTGAATTCTAAACGCACTCGATAAAAACTTTATTCATAATATATAGAATCTTCTTGAATTAGAACCTCCTTCACTGCCTGACATCTGGTTGTGCCCTATTAATATAAAAACCGGGTATCTTTAAAACAAGAGTGAATAGGCATCTTCTAGGTAAACGCGTCCCATCTTAGGCCACATCATCACTTCCCATCAGGTGTGATTGTGGTTAAGCGTATACCTATAATGAATAAATAAAAAAAAACTTTTTATTGAAACCTCCACGGTACTGGCGCCTCTTGTATCCAGCATCTAGAGTTTTTCTCGCTGTACTTGTTGTAAAAGTTTTACAACAACTGCAGTTTTAGTTTGTTAAAGTTGTGTTTCGCACTGCTGCAAATTTATTTGCGCTCGAGTCTTTGAATTCCTCGCTACGCTCAGGATTCTGTCTTTGAACCTTAGAATCCTTCGCTAGCTCGCAATTCAATACAAACTCTCGGAACAAAATAACATCTTTGCACCCTTAAAACAAATAACTATTTCAATACAGTTGTTAAACATGGCGTACTTTCAGAGGCTATAATTATGATTCGAAAATAGTTCTTCGAAAACATGTTTGTGATTGGTTGGTGAGTCGAAATGGTCATAGCTCCCCACTGAGATTTTTATCTCTGTCATTTGTATGGGATTACGTAACAGATAGGTAGATAGATAGATAGAAATACTTTATTGCACACAAAAAATATTACATAACTATTACAGAAACTAAAACTAAAAAAAAAATTGTATGCAAAGGCGGCCTTATTGCTCACAGCAATCTCTACCAGGCAACCTTTGGTGAAAGGAGAAACTAGGTGTGTTGGATAGTACTTACACGCAATACAGAAAAATGAAGTAGTATAATATTATATAATATAATTAACCAACTATTTCCGTAATACATACATAACTATCATACATATACAAAACTATTATAAATATCAGATAGAGTGCTATACTAACTTCTTTCCGTGGATACAGTATAGAAAAAGCATGGCAGAAAAAAAAATTAAAAAACCGACTTCTAAAACCACTACAAAGTAAAAAAAATTTTTTGTTTCTACACGTGTATGTATGTTGAAGTTTGATTGATATTTTTGGTACTAAACAATGACTAAAAAGCTTCAAATAAAAAACGTGCAGAATTGAGAACCAACTCCTTTTTGGAAGTCGGTCGGAAAAACCAAACTTACCAGACTTTTTAGCTGTTCCATTATCTCTATTCATTTTCAAATTGCGCTTAGATCTTTCTTGGTTGGCTTGCCTTATTTTAGCAAGCCTAGATTTAACTTTAGACATTATCCCAGCTGGTAGTTTTTGCCTGGGCGCATGCTTTTCACAGTATGACCTATAAACAGTTTTTTAAATTTTAAGATGTGGCCTAAACAAATTTCAAATCCCTATTTCACCCCCTTAGGTGTTTAATTTTCAAAAATCCTGTCTTTGCAAATGTCTACGTCATAATAGCTATCTGCATGCCAAATTTCACTGATCCATCCAGTAGTTTGAGCTGTGTGTCTATAGTAAGTCAGTAAGCTTTTTTATATATAGATTCTGATACAAGTTAGTTGATTGCAATCTCACCTGATGGTAAGTGATGTTGCAATCTAAAATGAAAGCGGGTTAACTTGGAAGGGGTAAGGCAGTTTCACTAAACCCATACCCCTGATTGGTTTCTACAAGGCTCGTATCGGAACGATAAACTCCTTGGCAGCACAGCTTTGCCAGTAACTAGCCACGCAGTAGTGGTAACTAGCCACGCAGTAGTGGTAACTAGCCACGCAGTAGTGGTAACTAGCCACGCAGTAGTGGTAACTAGCCACGCAGTAGTGGTAACTAGCTACGCAGTAGTGGTAACTAGCCACGCAGTAGTGGGAACTAGCCACGCAGTAGTGGTAACTAGCCACGCAGTAGTGGTAACTAGCCACGCAGTTGTGGTAACTAGCCACGCAGTAGTGGTAACTAGCCACGCAGTAGTGGGAACTAGCCACGCAGTAGTGGTAACTAGCCACGCAGTAGTGGTAACTAGCCACGCAGTTGTGGTAACTAGCCACGTAGTAGTGGTAACTAGCCACGGCCGTCTTAGTACTTACTTATAATTGCCAAAAAAGAGAGACACTGCTCTCTTCTCCTTCCCACAAGGTAAGTGGAACTGTTTCTTACATTGTGTTACACTGCACCCCAAAGTTGCACCCTCTATACCACAGTATGAACATTTCTGCAAACATACAGGTATATTATAGCACCCTGGTACATTAAGGTAAATTAAAAGCTGTGGTAGCCTAGTGGTTAGGACCCCGACCTCCGATTGGAAGGCGGGGGTTCGATCCCGGGCACGCACCTCTCAGTTTTCGGTGTAATGTGCGTTTTATAAGTAACTTGATGATGCCGCGTGGATTTAGGTTTTTAAAAATCCCGTGGGAACTCTTTAATTTTCCGAGATAAAAAGTAGCCTATGTCCTTCCCCGCGACGTAAGCTAACTCTGTACCGAATTTCATCAAAATCGGTTGAACTGCTGGGCCGTGAAAAGCTAGCAGACAGACAGACAGACAGACACACTTTCCCATTTATAATATTAGTAAGTAAATAAGTAAGTATGGATTAAAATATCACTTGCTTTAACAGTGAAGGAAAACATCGTGAGGAAACCTGCATGCCTAAGAGTTTTCCATAATGTTCTCAAAGGTGTGTGAAGTCTACCAATCCGCACATACATGGCTCGCGTGGTAGACTATGGCCAAAACCTCTCATCTGAGAGGCGACCCGTGCTCTGTAGTGAGCCGGCGATTGGTCGTTCATGGTGAAACATTAAATGCTTTCGAGACGGTCATGCGGCTTGACGTCAAGCGCGTCAATTTGTTTTGCTCAATCAAGCTGCTTAATGCGCCTGTCAAGTGACTTGATCAACACGCACAACAGACGGAAACGTATAAGTGCGGAAACCAGCCCAGAGCGAAGAAGAAGAAGTGACTTGATCAAGCAAATAGCACTCTCATATCCCCCCACTAGGTGGACAGACATCAGATGAGTCGCAGGGAGCCGCTGGATCCAGGCGGCGCAAGATGTGGTTTGTTGAAGTACCTACAAGAGATCTATCGGTTGATGATGATGATGATGAGTGAAACCAGTGACTTACATGCTTTTTACTCCTCTCTATCTCTGCCAAAATGTCGGGGTACATGAATCCAAACAGGCCTTCCTCATCTTTGCCTTTTTGTATGAGACAACAGGATAGCAACTGAAAATTATTAAAATATGTTATAATGGTGTCCTACCTAATAAGCTCTGTGGTAGCCAAGTGGTTAGGACGTCCGCCTCCTAATCAGATGTCAGGGGTTCGATCCGGGCACACGTCTCTAACTTTTCTGTAAGAACCATCCTCGTACTTCAAGAAGTATTATAAAAAAATAATTAGCAAAATCGGTTCAGCTGTTCTCGCGATTTGCGCTTAGCAACTCATTCAGCTATTTATTTTTATATATAGAGATAGGTACTTACAACACAAAAATAATGGCAATGAATATTTCCAATGCTGTACAGTTTCCCGTATGCCGACTCTTCGCCGACGTTCCTTCTACAGAAGGCACAGGGGGCATTTGTATCAGCCAACTTTGCCAGTAATTTTGCACCTTTCACATATTTCCTCCCAGCCATGTTTTCAACGTCTTATTTATGACATGAACATTAAAACTTCATTATGAGATTGAGCTTATTAATTAATAATTTGACAGTATTTTATCATTATTTAGATTCTTAGCACTACGAACGAAATCTACATGCACAACAACAGTCACCCTATTCTGCCAACTGGGCACAAAACTTATAGCTACTACAGTTGAAAGAGATAAAGACATCACCGCATTATTATATTTATCGATAAATATAAAATTTACGAATTAAATTAGCAACCTCATTCCAATTTACAAATTACTTTTGTTTTCATTTCCAAAATAATACAAATTCCAAAAAAAATGACAAACCGTTGTCAAAAAAATACCTATTTTACGCTTTTGGCGGGAAAGGACAAATTATTTTCGTTTAGAAACTTATTATTGATTAAAAATGAGTTTTATGATAAAATTATTTGAAAGAATAAAAAATTTAACACCACCTCGTTAACTGGAATTTTGATAAATAAAATGAAAGTTAAATTATAATAGACATGATTTAAATTATAATGCATACCTACCTACTATACAAGTTTTGGTCTATGGTTTTCCAATGACGTGATATTTGCGAGCATCGAAAGTCAATGACAAAACAGGACTAAAGTTAAGCTGAAGTGTGCAAAAAGGAGCTCAATACTTTAAACATTCATTAATCATTGTTTATTTCATGGTTATTTTACTATCGTGCACTGGAAAAATCTTCGAAAACACAGGAAGTGATAAGTATGTTGTCTATGGATGGAAATGATTTTTCATTAAAAATAATGAGCAATTAGTGTCAAGCAACACTATATTTAAAACGTCAAAAAATGCGAAAAAAAGCCGCAAGGCAACTGTTGTAGTTTTTTTGTTTTGTTTTTAAAGTTATTTGTGTATAATTATTGTTGTTAAGCCTCTAAAAGAGTGCACCATTTATTAATTTATCTAGTCTTAGACGTAACCATATAAGTTGCTGGCCAAATGGTAGCCATGACTATTTTTCGTGTGCCATTATATTATTAATCGATTGTTCTTTGTTGTTAAAAGAGTGGTTTCTGGTGCTTATATTGAGGTTTTCCTCCACAAATCCTCGGAAAAACACTCGTGCTACTATTTCACACGTGTATAATGTTGCGAAAGTGTTGTGAAACCGTTTTGTGAAAAAATCCCGCCAATAAAAACTTGGTGAAAATTTTGCATAAAAAATAAACGTAACATACTTTTTAGTGCTGCGTCTTTGGAAATGGTGAAATTGCTGTTTAAACGCACTGAAAACGTCAGCGCTGCTGCAATAAATTATTAGTAAAAGCGTTTCAATAAGATTATTGTTGGAATCATGTCAACTGTACAAAACAGTCTTTGGACCAAATTGCCTGCAGAGACCTTGGATTCAAAGTACGAGAAATGTAGAAATATCACAGAGGAAATATATAAGAGGATAAACATAACGTTTCAAATTAAAAAACTTGAGACAAACATACAAAGTGATTTGTCTGATAACAGGTGAATATGTTTTATTTACTTTTACAAGGTCACAAGTTAGCATAAACACACACATGTAAACGTCGTTTCATGAATTAACATACATGATTACACACATTCACAGTTAATATATTCATGTACTTATGTACAATCAGCAAATAAATGATTGTGAATGTATTTTTAACTTTTTGAATACTGTAAATTCTTGTTTGCAACTGTACATGTCTTCTGGATGCCAGTAACAGCACGTTCCGCCTTAAAAGGCCAAGTTTGGCATAATATAATATCAGAGATTTATTTAGATTTAATTTTACGTGGTCACTTTTAATGTCTGCCATGTACTTTTCTATTTTTAGCATTCAATGCGCAACATGCAGCGCAGTCAGTCTCTCGTACATAAATGCGTCTGATGCGATTGACTGAAAATAGTTTATTATCTATGGACTGTACTTTTTAATTTACGACTAGGTTCTTTTCAAATAATTTTAATGGGGATTATGACGTCGTAAGTTCGTATGCATTACATTCTCCGACATATAATTATACTTCATCTTGAAGGGAGGTCACATCGCTGGATGTGCAAAGCCTAAACTGTGAACATTTACGAACCTCCAATCTGTTTATAGTCCAGGTATTGATCGCAGATAGAAGAGAAAGAGAAAAAAATGTACATCACTGTACAATCGATAGAGAGTTGTTTATTTTGCACTGCAAGAAATGTGCTTTACTCTATCCTGTTACTAACTACCTGTTTAGAAATATTTGCTGATATGCATTATAACTAGAGATAAAACATATAGCTATTTAGCTGGATACTGGATAACGCTTCCATCAGGTGTGATTGTGGTGAAGCAATAATTTAGGCAGAATACCAGATAGTTACCCTTACCAGATATCTGTTTCAAGCCCAATTATAACCTGACATTTGTAATCATTATTTTCAGTGACCAAATAGATAGCAATGAACTAAGTAATGAGACAGACCTATTTGCGTGTGACAAGTCCTCAATATCAAGCAGCACCGAGCTGGAGGCATTGGAACAAGGCAGTGCTGCCTGCGAGAAGTTCATAAACAATAATAACAATGAAGAGAAAATCAAGAAAGCCACTGTTGTTTGCAAGAGACCTCGCAAAAGGTAGGTACTCTCTCTCTCTCTCCCTTTCTATTTCTTACTTTCTCTCCCTCTCCCGCTCTCTCTCTCTCTCTCTCTCTCTCTCTCTCTCTCTCTCTCTCTCTCTCTCTCCCTCTGTCTTGTGACTCCTTTACATTAACCATACAATGGTAAGAGTTCTCTTGGGATAACAGTGTGGTGGGCCCAGTGGCACAGTTTACGACAGTTATAAAACTTGTAACAAAACCTTAAGGTCCCAAAAGACACATTTCGGGTCCTCAGAGAATCAAGTTTTGCCATCAAAAACTACAAATTTGTTTTTTTTTATTATAAAAATTAAAGATATTCTTTCGTGAATTACGAGAGCCAAAACGCGATTGGAACAATTTGGCTTGATACAAAAAATTCGCAAAGGTATCTTTGATTTCACATCATCCCTATTTGTCAGATGTCGATTCAGGATCAAACAGTTCACTCACTCACTCTAGTTCACTCTGCTATAATACCAATCTATCCACAGATTCAGAAAGCGGGTAAAGAAGCAGCAAACATCAAAAAAAGACTCTGATGGATCCAGTGATGAAGCTATACCATTAAGCCGGGTCGCTGTAGTGGACAATAGGGCTGCAAAGTCACCGTTACACTCTTTCATGGGACTCCCCAATGTTGTGATCACTCCTATTGGTAAGTATCAACACTTTTTTATGTACACACATACATTAGTTTGCCTTAGCTTAAAATGAAATAGGTAGCTTCTCGCTGAAATGCGTAAGAGGCGCCCTTGTTACCACAAAACTTGCAATGAAAACATCGAAAAAAAACGGGCCAAGTGCGAATCAGGCTCGCGCAATGAGGGTTCCGTACTACAGTCGTGTTTTTTCGACATTTTGCAGGATAATTCAAAAACTATGATACATAAAAATAAATAAAAATCTGTTTTAGAATGCACAGGTGAAGACCTTTCATAATATGATACCCCACTTAATATTTTATATAGAAAATTGAAAATACTAATTTTTAGTTCATGACCACAATTTAATTTTTTTTATGTGATGTGACCACAAATTCACGTTTTTCAGATTTTTCCTCAAATGTCAGCTATAAGATCTACCTACCTGCCAAATTTCATGATTCTAGGTCAACGGGAAGTACCCTGTAGGTTTCTTGACAGACAGACTGACAACAAAGTGATCCTATAAGGGTGATCCTATAATTTCAAACCGCGCGATTCTCTACGAGAGAAATTTTAGGTAATAGGTGTTCTTAGTAGCAATATATTTACAATAATATAATTTTTGTACGACAAAACTTTCTCAGTTACAAAAAAAACCGGTGATTTTCACGACAGGCAAACTAGGAACCGTAATAATATGGATATATGGAGTAATAATTTAAAAAATATTTCATTTCAGATCTGAAAAAACTGAAACTGCCCATACCAGATGTAACTACAACGAAGAAATCTGAGCCAAAGCAAACACAAAAAGCCAAAGGGGAGTCCCCTAAAGAAAAAGTCATAGACAAAACAGTGGACAGCAAAAAGAGCTTAGCAGCCCACAAGGTAGTCAGTTACATTGGTTATGTATTGCACTAAAATAAAATAAAATAAAAATCTTTTTTTTATTCTTTTATTGCATGCATCTACCACTGGTTCGGAATGCCTTTCCTACCGAGAAGAACCAGCAAGAAACTCGGCGGTTGCTCTTTTCGAATATTTGATATGGGTACAAGATTATGCCATGTATAAAATATTATTTGCAGTCTTGTGCGTTGCTGAAACGAGCTGCAGGTCAAATTCACGCTCTTTTATCATTTAGATAATCTTCAATTGTGTAATATGATTTTTTCAGGAGCATATTTTTAATAGATTTTTTAAACTTGTGCAAAGCTATGTTATGCTACTAGCTTATGCTCGCGACTTCGTCCGCGTGGACTACACAAACTTCAAACTCCTATTTCACCCCCTTAGGGGTTGAATTTTCAAAAATCCTCTTGTCTTCTTATTGAATATCTACGTCATGACAGCTATCTGTATGCCAAATTTCAGCCCGATCTGTCCAGTAGTTTGAGCTGTGCGTTGATAGATCAGTCAGTCAGTCAGTCAGCCATCTTTCCGCTTTAACCCTAAAAGGTCCCAACTCATTCTAAATTCATTTCATTTCAGAGTGTAGACAAAACCATAGAGTTGAAAAAGGGTGTAGAAAAGCCAGATACCTGTCAGACCAGGGACAAGTCTTTGAAAGAGAAAAGTCCGTCAGAATTGAATTGTACTTTATGCAGTTTGTCATTTAAAGGAGAACGGGGCTTGAGGTAATTGGGTATTTGACAACATCAAAAATAAATTATGTCTCAGTGATTATTAAATAGAGGGTCTTTCAAAATACGTAAAATCCACATCCTTTGTTGGTTTTAAATGTAATAACCATTTTAAATTATCGATTAAAATAAAAAAAGCACGTCAATTGATTGTGACGTCACGTTCCAGTATTACATAGAATAGCGCATACTAAGCGCGTGTTTTGACGTTTGATAAAAAGTTACTGATTTGACTAGTTGTCAAATACCGTATTATAATTTACTAGCTGATGCCCGCGACTTCGTCCGCGTGGATTTACATTTATCAAAATCCCGCGGGAACTCTTTGATTTTATGGGATAAAAAGTAGTCTATGTGTTAATCCAGGGTCTAATCTATCTCCATTCCAAATTTCATCGAAATCCGTTCAGCCGTTTTTGCATGATTGAGTAACAAACATCCACACTTTCACATTTATAATTATTAGGACTAGATGATGCCCATGACTTCAATTTAGCTTCAATGCTCGCGACTTCGTCCGCGTGGACTACACAAATTTCAAAATCCTATTTCACCCCCTTAGGGGTTCAATTTTCAAAAATACTTTCTTAGCGGATGCCTACGTCATAATAGCTATCTGCATGCCAAATTTCAGCCCGATCCGTCCAGTAGACTAGACAATGCCCATGACCATTAGCCAAAATATAATAGTAGAAATATCACGTTGATCCGTTGCTCTGTTATTTTTTATTTCGATATACCCCTTGCCCTTGATACAGCCCTTGACTGCGATCTCACCTGGTGGTAAGCAATGATGCAATCTAAGATGGAAGCGGGCTAACTCGCACGAGATATTATGGCTATTTCATTAACCCTGTAGGTTGATGAAACCTACAGGGTCTCGGTTTTCATCGTGTATTCTGGATTTCATACAACGTCACATGAAGATTGACCATGTCACAATATCTTTTAAAATTTTCAGACGTCACATGACCATGTCACACATAATAAGTCCGGATGAAGAAAAAAAATCCAACAAAGCACGAGAGGAAACCTAGATTTGGTAAGAGTGACATTTTAATTATAAAGCCCTCGTTAAAAACGTTAATTATTGAGAAAAAAAATAGTTTAAAAATCTTGAAATACAAAATAACTGATATATTCAATTCAATTCAATTTTCTTTGTTGCGAATTTGGGTTAGTTTTACATTCAAATTTTACCTTGCGCCATGCAATGATACAATATCTAATACAAATTACATTAAAATAACATACACATTAAAATATTATGTTTGTTCGAGTCATTGCCTATATCTTGTCTATTATGTAATCGTTAAAAGAGTAATAATTTTTTTCCACTAAAAATTTCAATAATTTTGCTTTACAACTTCAATTGTGCTTATAATATCTTTGGGTAAATGATTATTAAGTATTGGTCCTTTTCATAAAATGATAATGATTTTAATTGAATATAGTCATTAAAATGATAAATTTGTATCCGAGAACAAACCAACCAGAAGTATATTTGGCGAAATAAAATTTTGAACTTTTATGACACATTTATCCCGTAAGTAAATATTCCGCTTAATATTCGCACCACGCTACGATAAACACTAATCTTATACAAAAAAAAACACCTTTAATCCAAGTATTCTATTTATCCTATTTAGGTATCCTATTTTTTAAAGTAAAAACCTTAATATTTTAATCATTAAAATGATTTGATTACATCCGAAAGTGTACAGGCCGAATTTTGTCGCCGAATATACGTACATCATATTCGGCGAAAAACGTCGAATATTATTTTGAACTTTTATGACGCTTTTATCCCGTAAGAATATTCCTCATGATAATCGCATTATGCTACGATGAACACTAATATTATTGAAAAACAAAACATCTTTTTTTAGTTCAAGAATCTATTTTCAAAGTGAAAAACTTTAAATTATACTTTCCGTAGGTAAAACCCATCGAAGCAGTGGAAGTCATTCAGCGATTGTACAGAATTTTTTATTAAAAACGTAAAAGTTGCGTCACATCTATTTCGTGGCAAATGTCTCAATGCGTTTTCAAAAATAGTGTACTAAGTCAATTATATTTTAGAACAGTGCCATAACAGTCATGCGACAACTTTTGGCGAAATCGCGTAATATAACTTTATATAAAGTCCTTAAAAAAATCACCGAATATAATATGATTTCATTACTTTTATATTCAAACAAATATTCGGCGATAGAATGTTAGATGGTCGCCGAATAGATATATTATGCAATAGCTTATTTTATATATTCGGCGTATCATACAATTGTATGAAATATTAAAAAAATATTTTTGTTGTACCTAATTGCTGAGTGAATTATAAGAGAGTGAAATATATAGAGCTAATTGCTCCTTTTGTAATTGCACAATGTTTTTTTCGATAATAATGGCGTGAGCTCCCTGATCCTTCTGCATATTGATATTGGCTATTTTATTCAAATAAATACTACTGTTACTTTTTTTACACTGGCAACATTGGTTTCTGTTCTAAAATATATTTGAGTTAGTCATTCCTAACATAATATATTTATAGGTATAAGTATTGAAAATTAGTTAATAATTAACTCTGCGCGTCGAATAGAAGTACATTGGTACGAAACACACTTGAAATTTTCGACTCAACTCATTAACTTGTAATAAGAACCGACCAAAGGACTGTATAAAGCCTGTAATACAATGAATCGTATAAAGCTTGTAATACAAAGAATTGTCTAAAGCTTGTAATACATAGAACCGTATAAAGCTTGTAATACAAAGAACCGTATAAATAAAGTGTGTAATACAAAGTATCATGTAAAGTTTGTAATACAAAGAACCGTAAAAAGCTTGTAATACAAAGAACGCATTACAACGTCCAGGTGCTATCTATTAGACGCGTAGAATGTATAGATAGTAAATTGGTAGATTTGGAATTTTGGGAGGGTAGGTCGATAAAATGAATTTTGGATGCGTGATGTGCTATTGTTTGTTATCATAGTATAGTACTATTTCCTATCCACGGAAAGAAGTTAGTATAGTGCTCTCTCTGTTACGTACAGTAGGTACCCGGCAGGAAATATTATACATTGACCTTTAGAAAGAGATAGTGGTTTTAATCCTAATACTCTGCATTTGTCTCATTCTCTTGAAGTTTAGTTTTCTGAAAGTTTCACTTCTGCCATGTGTGCACTGCACACATGTTTTTTTGATGATTAAAAATGAATAGTATATATTTGTAAGTAAAAACAATAAAATATGATCTTTTGAGTTGGTATACTATGATAACAGCAATATAGGAGGCAGGGTCAAAAATCTGTGATCAGTGGTTTAATTGTGATGTAGGGTAGTCCGAAAATATGTTCATGTTATACACTTTACCGTCCAAGGTTTCAATATCCGAAGGTCCCGTTCTAAATTAGCTGCTTAAAGTAGTACCAAAACATTTGGGAATTTTGAAAAAAAAAAACAATTTTGACAGTAGAGAATGTCGACAGAAGTAGAAACTAAAACTATAAATTAACAGTTATAAGTCCCGCAAATTGCTATTGCGCTGGAACCATGTCTCATTAACATCGAAGTGTTACTTCTGTCGGTACTCGGGAGTCCCAACTGGCTGCCATTTTTTTTAAATTCACTTTTGCGCGCATTATGTGTGACGATCGCAATCACTTCTGATGCTGAACTCTGTCGTTATTGGCCAAAATGCAATGTATGCTGCATACAGTATGCAGCAACAATGTATAACATGGGCATAAAAATAAAAGATCGATTACGAACCGACTTCAAAAAAGAAAATGGCCGTTTTTTTTAATAAATAAAATATCGGCGCTACTTACTGGCATAAAAATGATGTGTGGCCATTTTCTTTCCTTACATGTGAAGTTAAGGTTTAACACTGGAATTAATAGATAGGGGCTTCTTTAGGGGACCATTCGACGATATCATGTGTCACATTATTCAACCTTTACACAATGCATTAAGGTTGTGAATGAATGTCATTTTATTGCATAAAGGTTAAATATTGCTTTCATCATCATCATCACCATCATGATCAACCCATCGCCGGCTCACTACAGGGCACGGATCTCCTCTCAGAGTGAGAAGGGTTTTGGCTATAGTCCCCATGCCATGTGCGGATTGGTAGACTTCACACACCTTTGAGAATATTATGGAGAGCTCTCAGGCATGCAGGTTTTTTCACGATGTTTTCCTTCACTGTTAAAGCGAGTGATATTTAATTAATTAAAACGCACACAACTCCGACAAGTTAGAGGTGCGTGCCTGAGAACGAACCCCCGACCTCCGATCAGAAAGTGGACGTCCTAACCACTAGGCTATCACAGCTTTTTGCATTAAGGTTTGCATAAAGGTTGAATATGACACAATAATATGTCGTTTGAATAGTCCCCTAAAGAAGCCCCTATCTTGACTATGTATCTATGAATTCCAGTGTAAAAGTGTTGGATTTTTCAGAAAGAAACTTGTGAGTACAAAATTTTAAGGTGTAGTTCTTGATAAAGGTCTCTTTCTTCGTAGTTAATAACATTAAAAAGTTTTTCGTCATTGGATATAGAATAGATGTACTAACTTACTAGAAGGGACAAGTTCAAAAGGCCCGATCCGTGTTGATGGTTCTTGTGGCCCTGCACACGTTCATTGGCAGTGTTGATCTCTTAACGTCAGGTGGCATACCTAATCAGTTTGCTTTGCGATTTACATAAAAAATGAAAGGCTTCTTAAAACATTTAGAGTCAGAGGGCCTTGCGCTCTCTGCGTTAATTCTTTTCCCCTGGGGCCCCCATCAAGGCCCTATCAAGAACCGAAATTACTGTTATGTTAACTATAGTCTATACTTCATTGCACACAATAATTTGTATAAAAAAAGGGTTATTTTTGCCAAAAATAAGGCCCCGTAAACGGTCAAACACGTAGTTTGTTTGACAAACGCAGCCGTACACCATCATCAATCATGTTTGACAAACAAATTTGCCAAACACGTAGTTTGTTTGACAAACGCAGCCGTACCCCATCAATCATGTTTGACAAACAAATTTGCCAAACACGTAGTTTGTTTGACAAACATTTATTATTTATTTTATTCAGATACAAGTTAGCCCTTGACTGCAATCTCACCTGATGGTAAATGATGATGCAGTCTAAGATGATAGCGGGCTAACCTGGAAGAGTGGAAGGCGTATGGCAGTTTTTATTAAACCCATACCCTTTATACATATTGTAGTTTGTCTGACAAACGCATCAAACACGAGCGCAGACGATCAAAAAATTTGACAAACATGTTTGATCGTTTACGGGGCACTTAACGCATACACCCCGTCAGTAAATGTTGATAAGAACAGTAAGCGCTCACGCTCAACTTGGATTGACCAGTGCGAGAAGTCTATTCCAGTGAGTTAGTACATATACTTCAATGATTTCTCCATGATCTTTTTAAGTGTTTGAATAGGAAAAGCATAGTCTATCGTAGTTGCGTAAGACGTAGGATAATTTTAAAAGTCATTTTTATTTTTTGTTGCTGGCGATGATTGCCGAAAAAAATCTCTAAATTTCTAATGCAAAAATGTGTTAAACAATAGGCTCTTGCGGCCAAAATTAATAATAATAAATTAAACTATCTGTAGTGGAATCCACAGGCAAAATTGATTTCAGAGGGCGCCACAAGAGGTCCGCCCAATGTCAATGTCAAAATCAATATTGTGGCTAATTCCGTTGTACACAATCTCTAAACTAAACTAAAATGACACGTCTAAAGCTATTGCTATCCCTTCCATAATGTTGCTTGCGAAAAAGGATGGCATTAGATTTAGACTTGTTAATTTAGTGTAGTTTAGAGATTGTGTACAAGGGAATCTGCCCCAATGTCTGTTTTGTTGTTTGTTAGGTTTGGCAAAAAATATTGATATCGAAACAATATGCGATTGTTTCGTGAATTATTTTATAATGTATTTTACCTGGAAGCTCGTACAATTAAAATTGTAATGAGAATAGAGTTAAAATGGCGCGTGAGGAGTCATTTTTTGAGGACTATAAATTGATTATTTATTTCGTTGTTAGACTGCTTGTGCACTTGTCCGATTCGAATCCAAGTAATTAGGCTTTAAAAAAGAGGTAGTGTACACACCATTAAATAAAAATTAACTTGCGGAGCAGGTAATTTATTCCGTAATTATAATGTATTTGGTGCTAAAAGATTCGCAGTGGCGGGAATGTCTGGTTCATCAGTCTAGCTTTCGCTTCGCGCGCTCTAGGGGAATACGTGGTACCTCGCCTACTGCGCAGGTACAAGGTCCTTTCACTTGAAACTAAGTTTTAAGTGTTTATTTTTTTAATTGAATTTGTGGGTAGCTTTTAACACATTTTTGCATTAGAATATTATAGTGTGTAAGAAATGTTTTTATTTTATTTTTTCGTGTTTGTGCTTGTTTTATTTTTAATGAGGTGCTAAAATTTAATATATTATTATACTTATTATAATGTAATACGTAAATATTTTATTATATTTAAAAAAAAAAACTCGGCCCTATACTAGTCCTGAGGAATTGTTTATTGTTTTAGTGAAAGTCGCAAAAAATGTATGTTTTACAAAGTATCAAAAAAACTTATCGAAATTTTCCATATATTTTATATACAAATCGAAATTTTCGGCAAAATTCGAATAAGAACTTTTACACTACGCGGCCGATAGTAATGTACCTTTAGAAGGAGATAGCAAATATGTAGAGCACTGTCTCTATCGCTGAGACCGACAAAACGTCCAAAAAAAAGTTGTGAGTGACAGAGACAACGCCGATGTACATTACTTTCGGCTACGTACTGTACCTTCTTTATAATACAGTATGTGTTCTTTTTTTTTTTTTTTTTTTTTAATATAAATCCCAAATTTGTACATATCATAAAAACGACATAATTCACTAGAAAGCCGCTAGAAGCGCTGTACAATTTGTCACCATCCTGAATCCAGATTAAAGGTGTGTTTCCACTGAAACAGATTGGAGGGGAGACATGGTCGACAGACCAATCAGGTTTAGATAACTTGATTTTTACCGCGTTTATTCTGGATTCAGGTGTTCAAGCATTACAGTAAGGCACAACGCAGACCGGTAGAGTAGAGGGAGCCGAGGCGCAGCGACATTTTTGATCACAACTTAAACTAATCTTTATTTATTTATTCCAGCGCGTTGCGCGGCTATTGAGTCTTCTCCATGTATAATGCGTACATTTTGAGAATTAACTCGTCATATTTGCTCTATGACGTGTCAACTGTCATGTCAAAAGTACGATTTATTCAATTCAATTTTGTTTTATGGCACACGGGCGAAATTACTTCGCCAATGACGTGTGAAATAGGCTAGTTGACACTTTTTTTAAGTTGGTCTTAAATGGTTAATATTTGTCCTATTAGATCAAAAAAATTAACACTATATTTTTTTGCGCCCTAAAAACCGTAAAACTTTAATTTAAAAATATTTTTTTCTTAGACAGGTGAAAACACTGTCGGCCATGTTTGGCCCATAGATTATCTGTGCTCTGCCGTCATGCATTTGTAAACAACAGCATAACCTCCCAAAGTTTAATAAACATGACTTCTATACTAGTTTACATGAAAAATATAGTAATTATCGTTATTGTATCATCCGAGAATGTAAAAAACGCATCGATAAAGACCACAGGAAAGTTGTGGATTAGAGTGCCCAGTGAAATAAATATACGTAACACGCGAAGACTTGCTTAAAGGGATCCTATATGACAAAGACTTCAACCCAAATTTATTTTTGCAAAGATCAGTTTGTTGTAAGTCTTACTTAATAACTTATTCAATTTATAAAGAGAAAACGATATTTTTTTACGTTTACTATGAGTTTTTAGAAATATATAAAAACTAGCTTATGCTCGTGACTTCGCCCGCGTGGACTTCATAAATTTCAAACCCCCATTTAACCCACTCAGGGGTGGAATTTCAAAAAATCCTTTCCTAGTGGATACCTTCTCTTTACCTACAAAGAACACACCCACCAAATTTCATGTATCTAGGACCAGCTGTTTAGATGTTTAGGCTGTGCGTTGATATATAAGTTAGTCAGGACTTTAAATTTTATATATATCGATACTACGTTAGTCCCCGCGTGACATAGGGATGACATTTCTTTGTTTACATATTTAATGACATCACATCATGGCTGACAGCGTTTTCTGCGTTTCAAATAAAAATAAAAACTGTATTTTTTTAAATTGGTTTTATATATCCATCCTGCGTTTTTAAAAATTGTTATTGATATATTTCGTTGTCTTAAGCAAAATACTATAATAAATAATCATTTATTGGACGAAATTAGATATGAGTCAAGTAGCCTATTGAAGAGACACGATATGACTGGTTGGTGATAGCAGGGAAGTTTGGCTATCTTTTAATTTGGATAATTTATACGTAGCAGGTTTTTCAAAGAATAATCTCTATATATAAAAATAGCTGATCCCCGCGGCTTCGCCCGCGTAGATTTAGGTTTTTAAAGATCCCGTATAGCCTATGTCACTCAGGAATAATGTAGCTTTCTACTGGTGAAAGAATTTTTAAAATCGGTTCAGTAGTTCTAAAGATTACCCCCTACAAACAAACTTAACGACATTACCTCTTTATATAATATAATATACAACGGGCCGTGCAGCAGAAATCGTAATATTTTAATTTCGCCATAACTTCAAAACCAAACGTCCAATTTTAATCATTCAAAGACCAAATATTATCTCCATAAACTGTTCTTAGTGATGAAATCATTTATTTTGATAAGGATTGATAGCATGAGTAAAATAAACGCGTTTAAATGTAGTCCAAAAAAAATTCAAGATTTTTAAATAAAAAAATGGTTGCTGTGCCTCACTCGACATAGATGGGTATAGTGTGTCGCGGACTTTTTTGTAGATATTTATAAGATCTACAATTAATTAGAACATTTTATGGTTCTATCTTTTATAGTTTAGGCAGCGTACGCAAAATAAGTAACTTTTCTGGTTGATTTTTTACACCTTGTGTCCGAAAAACCCAAATATCTTACGGAACCCTATTTTTTTTCCAAAATAAAATATAGCCTATGTTACTCGTGGATAATGTAGCTTTCGAATGGTGAAAGAATTTTTAAAATCGGTCCAGTAGTTTTTGAGCCTATTCAGTACAAACAAACAAACAAACAAACAAAGTTTTCCTCTTTATAATATTAGTGTAGATTAATCGCTAAATGTGTTGCTGACCGTAAGTCTCGAGAACAGCTGAACCGATTTCGCTTATTCTTTTTTTATAATATTCCTTGAAGTACGGGGATGGTTCTTACGGAGAGAGAAATTTAAAAAATTTGAATCGAGTGTTAGGCGGTACGAAGTTCGCTGGGGCAGCTAGTGTCAAATATAAAAAAATGAATTATTTTAAAAGTCCCTTTTTTAAGGGCGAACCCTCAGAATAAGGACTGTTAGAAGTAGCCCTATTGTGACACTTACTGTTAGAGCGAGATAGCTAAATGCATTTAAGCTCTTGTTAGAACGTGACAAAATGTTTTGTCCTTAACACCGTGGCCACTTTTTTTTGTTTGTCTAAATGTATTTGTACGTGAGTATTTGACAAACAACGTGAAGTGTAGAAGGAATGACATTTCACAAGTAAGAAAATCTGCTTGAGCGAGAGGGACTGAGGGGGCCACACTAGTTGCAAATCTGGACATATCTGTGGGCGAACCGTACTTTTGACATGACAGTTGACACATAGAGCAAATATGGCGTGTGAATTCTCAAAATTTATGCATTTAACCCTATGTCAAAGTACATCGAGTTGAGTTTATAAATAGGTGCTTTCCTCAACTCCACTCTGTCTGTACGCGTCGGCCCTAACCCTTCATTAAAACGCTTTTGCTAATTAATGTCTTACACCAGGAACATACGTATAACACGCCCTGATCTAAAAGTGTAAACATACTGAGTTCAAACTCTGACTAAGTCGAGTGGCGTGTTGTAAATATGTTCCCACCCGTATATTTTTATTGTTATTCATAGGACTATTATTAAATAGTTACATTAATGCCGATTAGGTTGTACACAATCTCTAAACTGAATTGACTATTCTAAATGTACCTACTTGCTATCCTTTTCCGTTGCTTATGTTGGGAAAGGAAAGGCACTACATTTAGACAGAAAGGAACTACACTTACGCCGGCTGTGCACGTTGGCCCCAGAAGTAGAACTATATCAAGTGGGGTATTATATGAAAGGTCTTCACCTGTGCATTCTAAAACAGATTTTTGTTTAATTTATAGACTAGCGCTTGGCTGCAATCAGACCTGGTGGCAAGTGATGATGTAGCCTCAATAGGAAAGGTCGACGGTTCAAACCCCGCCCGTTGCACTATTGTCGTACCTACTCCTAGCACAAGCCTGACGCTTAATTGGAGAGGAAAGGGGAATATTAGTCATTTAATATGGCTAATATTCTTTGAAAAAAAAAGCCTAAGAAGGAGCCGCGCTTGCCTAGAAGCTGCCTATTCACTCTAGACTTGATTTGAAGGTACCGGCATTAAAATTGGAGGGAAAAACTGAGTCTGAGCTAAAACGAGACCAAATTATTTTATGTAGAGATAAGTTTGTCTCATTTTAACTCTGCCGTAAGTCGAGCAAAGTCAGGGTGAGATCAATAGAACGCACTCTGACTTTGCTTAGACTTAAGACAGAGGTACATCTTCTCTCACATAAATCTGTCTCATTTTAACTCAATATTAAGTCATGAGCAAAGTCAAGGTGCGCCTCTATAGATCTCAGCCTAAGTGTGCTCTCTATAGATTTCAGCCTTAGACCTTTCACATTAGTTTAGAGATTGTGTACAACAGAATTAGCACTGTATTATTGCCTGTTTGTTTCCTTTGAATAGTGGTTAAGAAATTGAGAAGTTGTGGCGTTCACCTTTTTTCTTATGTTTTTATTCTGCAATTTCCCTCCAGTGTATCCAAGATGCTTAAGAAGTTAAGGGACTTGATATAGCAAGCGCCCGAGGCGCGTGGACGGAACGCTGTGAAGACTAAATGTAAGTATGGCGCTCTAATGGTTCGGCTCCACTACCTAGGGATTCATACACCAATAGTGGTGCCGTACAATAGGTAAAGAAACTTGGGGTGGTGCTTGTATTTCGTATCATACAAGCGCTGAGATCTATAGAGCGTTCTTTGACTTTGCTCAGAATTAAGTTTCAGTTAAAACGAGACAGATTCATGCCAGCGTTATAACGCTGTCTCGTTTTAACAATGTCTTAACTCTTTATTCTGAGCACAGTCAAAGTGCGCTCTATAGATCTTGGCCATAGAGCGCCATACATTTTTGTATAGTGAGTTCTCACGCGCCATTTTAACTCTGTGTCAACTTTCATGTCAAAAATAAGTTAAAATAATGACTAAAATCGTACTTTTGACATGCAATTTCACACATAAAATTAAAATGGCGGGTGAAAACTCATTTTGTACGCATTATGTTTTTTTTGTTTGTAACCCCATTGAGTTTAAATTTTTTATTATTGTAAATATATTTCTTTTGTTGAACACGGTGATCTCTGTATGTGTGTCATTTATGTTATATTATTTTATTATTATTATTTCTTTGGTGCAATTGTGGACGATGCCATATTATAAATAAATAAAAATATTATTAAAAATACATATCAACTTTTGTTTTATTGTTGTTTTATATTTTCCTGGCTGGATTCAGTCGCAAGACCGTGGCGTGTGGAAGTCCCTACAAGAGACCTATGTCCAGCTGTGGACGTCTATCGGTTGATGATGATGATGATGATGATATATTTTCCATATCATCTTCATGATCAACCCATCGTCGGCTCACTACAGAGAACGGGTCTCCTCTCAGAGTGAGAAGGGTTTTGGCCATAGTCTACCACGCTGGCCATGTGCGGATTGGTAGACTTTACACACCTTTGAGAACATTATGGAGAACTCTCAGGCATGCAGGTTTCCTCACGATGTTTTCCTTCATCGTTAAAGCAAGTGATATTTAATTAACTCCGAAAAGTTAGAGCTGTGTGCCCGGGAACCCCCGACCTCTGATTAGAAGGTGGACGTCCTAACCACTAGGCTATCACAGCGTTATTTTCCGTATATTAGATTTTATTTTGGCTATTACTACTCTATCCACGGAGAGAAGTTAGTATAGATAGCGCTCTCTCTGTTACGTAATCCCATACCAATGACGATCACAAATAATACTGGCCAAGTGCGAGTCAGGCTTGCGCACCGAGGGTTCCGTACTATAGTCGTATTTTTTCGACATTTTGAACGATAATTCAAAAACTAAAATGCATAAAAATAAATAAAAACTGTTTTGGAATGCACAGGTAAAGAAAACCCTTTCATATGCCCTATACCAACTTATCTCCGTGGATAAGTTATAAATAAGTAGTTTTATTTTTTCCTAAGTGTTGTTTTAAGCAATCGATTGACATTTCTGTGTTTGTGTGGTTGTCGAACTATTCAAGAAAAAAATTTAACGACAGGTATGAATTTTTATTTATTTAATTATAACAAAGCATTTAAATTAAAACTTTATTAATCTTTACAGTCTTCTTCGTCATATTCACAAACCGTCGTAGGTTTTTCGGTTTTTTCGGTTTTTTTAGGATATCTCGTCACTTTTGGTGATTTTGTTGAACCTAGAAATGAGGACACAAAATAAATCAAAGATGAACTCTAACCATATACCTAGTAGGTAGTAGTACGATGGTAAGTAGGTACCATATTATATTATACCTACCTACTAGCGACTGCCCGAAAATATAAATTTGGTCTATTATCCCGTGGGAATTTCGAAAAATCCGGTCACTGAAAACGAGACAGATTTATATCTCTATCTCGTTTTAAGTACTTACGTCTTAAGTCTGAGCAAAGTCTATTATACAGGGTTACAGGGAAATAGGACACGATCCCGTTAAGGGGTTATAGTACAGGACATTAGTTACCAAATGACCCCTAAAGTGCTTATGCGAAAGTGTATCGTTTTCGAGTTATTCATTTTTTTATTTTTTTCTTGGTAAAGGGCATTAGCATTAAAAATAGCATTTGTTAGAATTTTCTACCTGGTCTCTTTGTTCTGTAATTTTTTCTTGATTTAATGATTTTTTCTGTAATTTTTTGTACCACTGGATAGCTAACGAAACGTAGATGTTTTTAAAAAAATCCGCAGGATAAGTAACACAGTAATTTTTACAGAAAATTTGCAAGTTATTCAAAGAATTAAATTTAAAAATTGAAAACTTGTACAGTTTTTGGGCTGTAATTTTAAAATGCGTGAAGATTTTTCTTGGTTTATAACTGTTTATTATTAACAAGGATAATATGTACTAGCAAGAAATAAAAAAAAAAACTAATGAAAAACATTGTTCCTTTTTTTTATTAATTTTTAAAGTGGCAAACACCCCATTACCAAGAAAAAAATAAAAAAATGAATAACTTGAAAACGATACACTTTTGCATAAGCACTTTAGGGGTCGTTTGATAACTAATGTCCTGTACTATAACCCCTTAACGGGATCGTGTCCTATTTCCCTGTAACCCTGTATATTCTGTGGCAAAGTCAAAGTGCGCTCTATAGATCTCAACCTTGCCTGCGGCCCAGGTGGGAGCGGGTGCGGCCAGCGTAGAAAAAAACCCGGCCAAGTGCGAGTCAGGCTCGCGCATTGAGGGTTCCGTACTACAGTCGTATTTTTTCGACATTTTGCACGATAATTCAAAAATTGTCATGCATAAAAATAAATAAAAATCTGTTTTAGAATGTACAGGTGAAGACCTTTCATATGATACCCCACTTGATATAGTTACTTACTTCGAAAATTGAAAATACTAATTATTAGTTTATGACCACAATTTAATTTTTTTGTGTGTGATCTAACCCTAAATTCACGGTTTTCTGATTTTTCCCCAAATGTCAGCTATAAGATCTACCTACCTGCCAAATTTCATTATTCTAGGTCAACGGGAAGTACCCTGTAGGTTTCTTGACAAACAGATAACAAAGTGATCCTATAAGGGTTCCGTTTTTCCTTTTGAGGTACGGAACCCTGAAAACTCTTAATACAGGAAGTAATCAGAAGGCTAGCAAAAACTTAGCGTTATTGTTACCTTCTCAGCCTTAGCACAGAAGATATAATAGTACGAACGTAGCCTTAGAGTCAGGTAAAAGTTTTTTTTTTTTTTTTTTTTAATAGATATAGCGAGCAAACGAGCAGGCGGGTCACCTGATGTTAAGTGATTACCGCCGCCCATGAACATTTGCAGCACCAGAGGAGCCGCCGATGCGTTGCCGGCCTTTTAGGAATTTGTTGGTCCGCCCCTTGAATAACCCATGTTATAATCTAGTGGGAACACCGCCGATGGGAGTTGGTTCCACAGTTTGCACGTGCGTGGAAAGAAGGATCTGGCGCAGAGGACGGTCGAAGTGCACCAGACACCCAGATGGTGAGGGTGAAATTCCTTACGGTGGCGCGCGGTGCGGTTGTAGAAAAAAGAGGGTGGAATGAGGTCAAAAAGCTCTTCAGAGCACTCCCCATTATACAGGCGATAGAACACGCATAGAGAGCTAACGTCTCTGCGGTGCTCCAGGCTTTCCAACGAGCCGGTTAGTTTGAGATCGTCCACAAGTCGAACAGCGAAGTTAAAGTTTGTAACCGTCAAATGTAGCGATGTGTACACAGGGTGGTCGGAAGATCCTCGCCTGTCGCAACAGAGTGGTGGTGTTGCTGAAGTCAAGCCGCCATTTTGTGAACAGCTCGCGCAGGCCCCTCTTCAGGTTACTGAATGAGTGTGTTCTCTCTGAAACAGACATTTTTGGAGGTTAAAAATGCTTGACAGGTCATTGGATTTTACAAATGTATCTACATACAGTGCGACAAGGCTCTTTTGGCAAAGAGTATATAATCACTACGTTTTACATTCAGTTAAAAATTATATAATACATACTCGATATTCTACATTGACATCTTTTTCTATAAATAAAATGCATCACTGAATGTGTTGCTGAGCGCAAATCTCGAGAACAACTGAACCGATTTCGCTCATTTTTTTAAATAATATTCCTTGAAGTACGAGGATGGTTCTTACGAAGAGAAAATTTTAAAAAATTGCCTGAAAAAGTCTAAAAACAACACTTTATACTTTATATTCCCATACAAAAGATTCGTAATAATACTTAAAAGTCAATTTGAACTTTAAAACCATATCATAAAGTTTGAGTATTATTGGAGGGGTTCCGGAAAGGCAAAAGTCTAAAAACACTTTTCTTGTTAGGCGGTACGAAGTTCGCCGGGTCAGCTAGTTTTCAATATATTTCAAAATTCCGTAAAATTGAGGAGATTTTATTTGCTGGTAGCCTTTGTTCTGCAACAGCGCCCCCCTGTCAATGTCATTCAAGTGCCAAGAGAGCCTTGTCGCACTGTACTCTTACCTTTAATGATAACTTTGAACAACATCTTCATGGCTAAAATGTCCCATCGGAAGAAGCGCAAGTTTAGTTGGCTGATTTGATACAATATGGAGTACACCTCCTCGCTGCTGTAGGTTGTTGTGTTCACGTTAAGAAGTGAGATGAGGCTGCAAAATAGTTTCAACATACTGGCCAAATAAAGGTTTTTCGAGTGCAATTTTTAGGGTTCCGTTCTTCAAAAGGAAAAGAGAAAGCCTTAACACACACCTGCTGGAAGGTACGGCGCCGATACTTCAGCGACTGAACTATCGGTTGGCCAAACGCGCCGAACAATAGGACGCGGATGGGGCGGCGCCGTGCGTTTAGTTCTGCGCTTTACGCGTCGAAAATTACGTATGGCGGTACGTGGCGCCGTCGTCACTTTGTGGTGTGCGGTTGCGACGTGTTTAATTGCCCAGAAAGATGAATTTTATTACAATATTGGCTATTGTCAGAAAAATTGCTACATATATTGTACAAAAAATTGCTACATATATTGTACAAAAAATTGCCACATAATAGTGGCTGTTAACAAAAAAATGGTTCCTCGTGCGAAACGTGTGTCGCTACTGCAACGTTTTACGTAATCACCCTGTGGGGCGCGTCACTAGTCCATACTATCCATCCATACTAATATTATAAATGCCAAAGTGTGTCAGTCTGTCTGTCTGCTAGCCTTTCACGGCCCAACAGTATAACTGATTTAGATGAATTTGGTACAGAGTTAGCTTACATCCCGGGGAAGGACATATTAGGCTACTTTTTATCCCGGAAAATTAAAGAGTTCCCACGGGATTCTTAAAAACCTAAATCCACGCGGACGAAATCGCGGGCATCATCTAGTAACAAATAAAACTTACCGTATAACAGTAGGATTATTCGGACCCTTTTTATTCACATAGCTTAAATTAACCTTGGTGCCAGTAAGAAATGGCGTGATTATGTCTTGGCAATGCACCCAATCTAAATGTTGCCCAAACAGTTCCTTCTTATAAATTCTTCTATAAAAAATCTCTAATGGTTTCCGAATACGATATTTTTTCTGAACCCTTTTTTGCGAACGTAATTGGTTGGATGTATTGTTTCCTTTGCCTGTGCCGCCATTTTGAAATTTGTCTATGGCCGCATGCCCGCCAATTTTGCCGTCAAACTTGACAGTTGTTAACCCGCGAGATTTGTGTTTAACGGTCCTTTCGATAATGGGGGTAATTGGTAAATGATCGTTTAATTTATAATCTAAATCTTCTAATGAAGACTCTTCGTCCAAAAGACTTGATCTATTCGTTTTTGAACGTATTTCTTCTTTTATTTGGTGTCGTAATATTTTTATTCTTTCTCTTTGGCTAAGAGGGCTTTTGAAACTGGATTCGGTAATATATTGCACTATAAAAATTTAAAGAAAACATACAGACGAATTGCGAACTTTCTCCTTTTTAGGGTTCCGTACCTGTGCCCTTTGAGGTACGGAACCCTAAAAATGATAGTTCAATATAGGTATCTTATTAAAATGTTAAAAAAACCATTCTTACCGAATAAAATACACAAAATTCCTTTCATTTTTCTAAAAAAGCAATCTTTGTTTTTTTGTAGCTAGTAGTACCTACCTATTATTAGGTACCTACTGCAGCTAGAATTATATTTTGCTAACGATAATTCGTGATTAAAATCAACCGACCGTATTTTAATTTTTAAACAAACGATAATGTTAACAGCAAAGTAAAACTCTAGTTATGCAAAGCTAAAGGTATAAATGCAGGTATAGTACGTAAAAAATGACTCCTCACGCGCCATTTTAACTCTGTGGTTCAACTGTCATGTCAAAAGTGCGGCGATTTTAGTCCTTTAAAATAAGGACTAAAATTGTAATTTTCTATTATAACTATGTAGTTTCTAGTTTTTATTTTAAGCTTTTTAGTGAGAGTAGTCATTGCTTGTAAAATAATCAATTCCCCAGTAAAACTTTCCAAATCCACATGGCTTAGGAGCTCAGTACCAATTGCAGCTTCAGGATTCAAGAGTTGGGACTTGGAATTCAATAACAAAGCAAAGTCTATGGTCCGCATTTACAATATTATTTAACCAGGAGCAGTTCCTGAATCTCTATGGTTTAGGAGTGCTGTAACCTGCATCATCAGGTTTGAGGAGCTTGGAGTTGGAGTGTAATCATGAAGCCGTTGCTTGATACCTAAAATATTAATTCACCATCAGAAATTCCCGAATCCCCACGGCTTAGGAGTTCAGTACCTTGCAGCATCAGGATTGAGGAGTTGGGATCCGAAGTTCAGTTATGTAGTCTATGCTTGATACCTAAAATAATATTGCATCATCCGCAATTCTTGAATCACTATAGTTTAGGAGTGCTGTACCCTACATCATCAGGGTTGAAGAGATGTAGTCGTGTCTTGGTACCTACAATATTAATGCACTATAAACACTTCCTGCAGCATCAGGATCAAGGAGTTGGATCCAGAAATTTTTATGGGACCACCACAGAAGCTTCCGAATTCAGATCCACCTTTTTTTTGGAAGTCGGTTAAAAAGGAACATTATGATCACTTCGTTGTCTGTCCGTCTGTCTGTCAAGACCCTTTATCTAAGGATCGCGTGGAGGTACCTTAGATACTTATACTTAGGTACCTCCACCCGATTATCTACTTATGTTTTACGACTGAAACATTTAAACTATAGAATTAAAATAAATACGCTTAAGTAATATAGATATTTTATTTCCAAATATATATTAATTATATAACTACACACACACACACATAATTACACAGATAATTAATATAGGTTTATAAGTAAGTATTTTAGACATTATTCCAGAAGTGATTCGCAAATTTTCATGTCCACTTTTCGGAATCCTATAAAATAAAATGAAATTTTCACTATTCATCATGATCAAGTGCTGTGATAGCCTAGTGGTTAGGACGTCCGCCTTCTAATCGGAGGTCAGGGGTTCGATCCCAGACACGCACCTCTAACTTTTCGGAGTTATATGCGTTTTAATTAATTAAATATCACTTGCTTTACCGGTGAAGGAAAACATCGTGAGGAAACCTGCATACCTGAGAGTTCTCCATAATGTTTTCAAAGGTGTGTGAAGTCTACCAATCCGCACATGGCCAGCGTGGTAGACTATGGCCAAAACCTTTCTCAGTCTGAGAGAAGACCCGTGCTCTGTAGTGAGCCTAGTGAGCCTATTCACTACTGAGCACGGGTTAAGCAATCTAAGAAAAACGGTCTATATCTATATCTATACTTACCTCCCAAATTGCCTCCACAATTCGCCCGTTCCATAACGCAGTTATTCATAAAAACTGCGACTTGGTTGTCTACTGAACTGATACCACAGATTGGGGCCAACTTGTCGGGACAGACTGTCGGACAGCCGACACGTAAGAACTTGACGTATCTGAAGCAGTGTTTACTATCCACTATATCATATTCTGTAATAGTAGAAAAAACGGTGTCCGATCAATTGTCAAAAAACAAATGACAAAGTTTCATATCCCCAAACAAATTCTGGCAAAATTATGAATCATTTTATGATCGTTATAAAACTTATGTTTCTACAAATAATTCACTTGATAAAACAAATTACACCAGACAAATTGTTATTTCACAAAATATCATTTGACAAACAATTGATTTCTTAATCGTGTTAATTAGTAAAACAACATATCGCACTTTTCTTTTTGTTGATAAAATGAATTGTTTGATAAATACTTTAAGAATTCACCAAATCATTTGTATGTCGACTGGGCCGACGGAAGAGACCGCTTACTATAATGGGGGTCTCTTTCCTCCCCTCCGCTCCCACCATCAAGAGCGAGCGAAGTGAGCTTGGGACTTGGGGCACTCCGACTCGGAACGGTTAGGATATAAGGGGATGGCGGGGTCTGTAAGACCCCCTTCGTGGGTTATTTCTTTTTTTACCACCCAGAAAAAAGGAGCCCCGCGAACCGACGAGCATGAAGAGACGACATCAAGAGCAAGCGAAGCGAGCTCGTGACTTGGGGCACTCCGACTCGGAACGGTTAGGTTAGAACGGGATATTAGTCATTAATTATGGCTAATATTCTTTTAATAAAAAAAAAAAAAAAAAATAGTAAACTAGCTTTTGAACGCGACTTCGTCCACGTGGACTACACAAATTTCAAACCCCTATTTCACCCCCTTAAGGGTTGAATTTTCAAAAATCCTTCCTTAGCGGATGCCTACGTCATAATAGCTATCTGCATGCCAAATTTATGCCAATATTTATATGTAGTACTTGAGCTGTGCGTTGATAGATCAGTCAGTCAGTCAGTCACATTTTCCTTTTATATATTTAGATAAGAAGAACAACTCACTGAGGGCTCCTTGATATTTCGCACACAGATTGTTCAACATAACATGACATCTGCTTTGAAACCACCTGAACCGCATTGTCTGTCTGTTCAACCCGCACGCAGGCCTGTGGTAGGCGCTGCAGTGGTAGGGGTCGCAGTAATCCATCCACACTGGGTTGAAGGGCTTCTTGTAACGATTCACCCAAGACTCGTTCATGATTGGCTTCCATATTTCATCTATTTGAGGGGAAGACATTATACATTTTCACATTTAAGGGGACTCAGTTCAGTGCTTTCTTCATACAAACGTAGGAGGGAAATTACAACAATATTCGATATTGTACGCACAAAACTAAGAATTATATCGATTTATCTCGTCATTATCTAGGTTTATTAATACATAAAACATTGAAAGAAATATTGATTTAAAAGTTACGAGCCTCAAAAAATTCCTATTTTAACACTAAATTAATGACAACATTGGGCATAAATAAATAAGATTAGGGATATGAAAATTCTAAAACAATTTATCATTAGACGTAGTTTATTTATTCATTCGTTGAAATAACTTTACTTTGCAAACATAAATTCAGCAGTTTTTTCCCAAAAATACTTTTCCTAAACCCTTTTCACGCGCTTGATTTCGGTGAAAATCATCGTGCCTCTCAACTTTCTCATACAATGTCAAGTGAAAAGCAAACATGTTACCCACGTGCGCTGCCAATTTCGGTCGAGCGTCCTGCGTCACCTTAATAACTAAAATTAGAAAAGAGCTGATAATTTTCAAACGGCTGAACAGATTTTCTTGGTTTTTTTTAAATTTAAATATAAGCTAGCACTAATACTGCAATCACACCTGGTCTAAGATGGAAGCAGGCTAACCTGGAAGGGGTATGGGTTGCAATTTTTAGGGTTCCGTACCTCAAAAGGAAAAACGGAACCCTTATAGGATCACTTTTTGTATGTCTGTCCGTCTGTCTGTCAAGAAACCTACAGGGTACTTCCCGTTAACCTAGAATCATGAAATTTGGTAGGTATGTGGGTCTTATAGCTGGTATTAGGGGGAAAATCTGAAAACCGTGAATTTGTGGTTACATTTTTTTTTTTAAATTTAGATACAAGTTAGCCCTTGACTGCAATCTCACCTGATGGTAAGTGATGATGCAGTCTAACATGATAGCGGGCTAACCTGGAAGGGGTATGGCAGTTTTTATTAAACCCATACCCCTTTGGTTTCTACACGGCATCGTACCGGAACGCTAAATCGCTTGGCGGCACGGCTTTGCCGGTAGGGTGGTAACTAGCCACGGCCGAAGCCTCCCACCAGACCAGACCAGAAATTATAAAATTCCAAACCCCTGCCAGGAATCGAACCCGGGACCTCCCACTATTAAGACCATAGCGCTCACCACTGCGCCAGGGAGGTCGTCTTAGTAAGAAACCTATATCAATGGGGTATCATATGAAAGGACTTCACCTAATGTGCATTCTAAAACAGATTTTTATTTATTTTTGTGCATCATAGTTTTTGAATTATCGTGCAAAATGACGAAAAAATAAGACTGCAGTACGGAACCCTCATTGCGCGAGCCTGACTCGCACTTGGCCGGTTTTTTTTATTAAACTCATACACCTTTGGTTTCTACACAGCATCGTACTGGAATGCTAAACCGCTTGGCGGCACGGCTGTGCCGGTAGTGTAGTAACTAACCACGCCGAAGCCCCCCACCAGACCTGACCCCAGACAATTTAGAAATAAATTGCCAAATCGCCCATGCCTGGAATTGAACCCGGGACTTCCCACTTATTAGACCAAAGCGCTCACCACTGCGTCAGGTAGGTGTTTTTCGGGGATAAAAATAGCTCTATGTCCATGTCTCCAGGATGCATCGATATAAATGACAAGATATGCCCAAGCGAACAAAAATTTTCACGGTTTTGGAACCAAATATTATCAGCGCCACCGCTTAGATACTAATGAACGCCCGCTTGAAATCCAGACGTCACTGAGGTTGCAAGGTGCTAAAGCACCAACGAGTCGGTGCTATTTTGTTTGTTCAATGGCCCTGTCCATACGAAGTAATATATAAGTCAATGCCAGGATGCCAATATAGGTCAATGAAACTGCCAAACCCTCCAAGTTAGCCCACTGCACTCTTAGACTGCATCATCACTTACCACCAGGTGAAATCGCAGTCAACTTTTATCAGGATAGAAAAGAAAAAACAACCAGTTACCATGATATCTATCCCGGATGAAATTAGGATTGTCATATTTAGAGCTCGGCCTGAAACAATAGGAATTTTCAGAAGGAGCTGGCGAACAAAACAGTGTAGATTTATGGACTTAAGGGCCGGTTGTTTCAACAAACTTTGACGGACACGTAACCTTTAAATATGGCGCTAACGAACGTAAGTAAAGAAAAAAGCGTTGATTCAGCATCTATTAGCGCTAACGTTCGTTAAAAAGTTACGTTTACGTTAACCAGTGCTGGTGCCATTGGTGATCGTCAAATCAGTTCGTAACTTCATACTTCTTACAAACGGAATATTTTATTTACAAATTATACTGGAATCAATTTAATTCAAAGCTTTTAATGGTAGTTTTTTTGAAGATGAAAGAGAGTTTGTAAGAAAGAAAAAGTGTTTAAAATGCGAAGTAGCAATATTAATAACTATGTATATAATTTAATATACTTAAAATGAAATAAAAAAAAGGATACGGAGAAGTAAGTTAATTTTTAGGGTTAGTTTCGCAACCAAAATAACAATGACGAACAGTTTTTTGTACAATGAAGCAACGCACTTAAATTAACAGATGTTAAAGTTCGTCTACGTCTGTTAAATTTTAACGAACGAATCTTACGAAGACCAATGGTTTGAAACAACCGGCCCTAAGAGCCAATGCGTGCCAGACATTCGTTATTTTATAAAAGCTGATAGTTTCTTTGCGTATTGTCCCCAATACAAGGAGGAACGATCAGCGACAATGAAGTTTGGATCATGGTGGCTTTGGGAGATACAGTAATAAAGGTCTAAAAAGTAAAAAATCTTACGTAAAAAGTATTAAATCTTACGTCTTACTAATTACGTTACACACTGTGTTTGAGCCACATAAATTTATAGGTATATATCTACCAAATTTCAACAAAATCTGTACATCAGGTTTGGAGCAAATTGCCTGTGACAGACGGACAGACAGACGAGACAGAGGCGTCTTTACCTATGGTGTAGGGTGTGCGGCGCACACGGGCGCCGGGTCTAAGGGTGCGCCGAGTGCCCTCTAATGCGACACCTCCAAAGATGCGTCGATGCCGGCGCTCTCAAAGACCCTGCGCTCGTGTAATGGCCGACGCCGTCATCATTTAAAAATATAACTGTTAGTATTCCATTTTGACCCTACTCCTACTAGACTAGAGGGCGCCAGGGTACTGGTTGCACACGGGCGCCACAAGGGCTAGAGAATAGAGATGCCTCTGAGATGAGAGATCCTATACGGGTTCCGTTTTATCGTTTGGATTGGAGGTACGGAATCCTAAAAAGCTAAATTCACGCCAGCCGAAGTTGCAGACAATTAGTTAGTTAAAAACAAACTTAGCTTAGTAACAAGTTGAAAACTAAAACCAGACTACCTACGGTAAAAATTGGGTTTCTGTCGCGTTGTATTTTAATATTATATTTTTGAACTCAGTATTTTTTCATTTTACACCCCACTCGATACAATGGCAAAAAAATTTAAACACCCCCACTTTTTTGGATGTAACATCCGTCAGATTGATTTCGTTCGTATAAAATGTAGCCTATGTCACCCGGACCATAACAGCAAATCAATTGACACCTCATTCATTAAAATCGGCTCAGTAGTTTAGCCGCTACAGTGGAACATAGAATATAGTTACAAACATACAAACATCTAATCTAATCTAAATCAGCCTGTGCTGTCCCACGTCTGGGCAAAGGCCTCCCTCCGATCCTTCCACAATTTTCTATTTCGTGCCTCTTCAGGCCACGTAACTGTAAATTTATCTAATTCATCACGCCAACGACGCCTCGGCCGACCACGCTGGCGTTGATGATTCTGGGGCGTCCAAAAAGAAGCAGATTTTGCCCATAACTCATCTGGCATACGGCACACATGACCATGTCATGTGTCATGTCATACAAACATAGATTGCTAAAATCATAACCCTTCGTAGTCGTTATAGTTCGCTTTGCCGTAGTCGTAGTCGGGTAAAAAAGTAAATAAAGTCTTATTTTCTTACTTGGTCTCAATAATTGGTTTTGCGGATTTCTTTTTTGCACCTGAAACATAATAAGTATCTGTGTGTGCCTGGAAGAGATCGCTTTAGCGATAAGGCCGCCTTTGCATGCTACAGCTATTAGATTAAGAGCCTGTATTGTGTTTTATTCAATGTTTACTTTGTGTTGTGTGCAATAAATTGTAAAATAAATAAAAATAAATAAGTATAGACACTCAGAGTTACGATAAATAACTAAGTATAGGTATTAGCCCCGCAAATTACTATTGCGCTGGAACCATGTCTCACTAAAATCGAAATGACGTCATTTGACCATAGAGTTATGATACTTGACGTATATTTAAGTAAAAAAATACCATTAGCTCAAAACTTCAATCTAGTGCTGACGTCACTAAAATGGCGGCCACGCGCATTAGCAATTTGCGGGACTTATACTCTATCTAATCCCATAGAAATTATGCTTAGCTCGACCACAGACGATATAATAGTACTAAGTACTAACGTAGCTCGACAAATATCTCAGTGGGCGTTAAACATTTTGAATCACCATCTTTTCAAAAAGTATTTGAAATTCAGTTGGAAAATGTTTTGGAAAACATTTGAAATTCAATAAGAACACATTTCACTGCAATTAATAAAATAGCCTCGTCTGGTGAGAGAAGGGATGGTTAATTTTTTGCGCAACGGATCAGCCTGGCTGTCCAGCGCGGGAATGCAGCCAGTCTTCTTGGCACCATTTTCTAATATAATAATTATTACATAAGGCTATAAGTTTTATTGTAATATTTTCAAAAAATAGGCTGTGATAGCCTAGTGGTTAGGACGGCCGCCTTCTAATCGGAGGTCAGGGGATCGATCCCGGGCACGCACCTCTAACTTCTTAGAGTTATATGCGTTTAAGTAATTAGATATCACTCGCTTTAACGATGAAGGAAAACATCGTGAGGAAACCTGCATGACTGAGAGTTCTCCATAATGTTCTCAAAGGTGTGTGAAGTCTGCCAATCGGCAATCTGCACTTGGCCAGCGTGGTGGACTATGGCCAAACCATTCTCATACTGAGAGGAGACCCGTGCTCTGTAGTGAGCCGGCTATGGGTTGATCATGATGATGATACTTACTAACAAAATAAAAAGAACACATTACTAAAAGAAGTAGCCAAAAATACGTTTTTGTAAACATGTCTTTTCGACGTCGGATATTGAAATCAAACAATCATTTACTAATTAGGTAACCTAAGTAATTATGTTACTAATTGGGTACTTAATTATGTTAAAAGGTGAAATTAATAGGTTTTTAATTAGGTATAGGTACTCATATTAATTTTGCTTATACGAGATGTGGTGGGTTAGCCTAGTGGTTAGGACGTTTGCCTTCTAATCGGAGGTCGGGGGTTCTATCCCGGGCACGCACATATAACTGTTCGGAGTTTCGTAAAAGTTGGCGTAAAAAAGGTAGATTAAAGTACTGTGTAACCGCGTATATGACAGCGATAGCACATAATAAAAATTCGCCAAGAAAAGTCAATTAAAACTAGTGCAATTTCATATTCATATTTTTAGTTAATATAATATATTATAGGTAGGTATACCTAGTGAAATTTATAATAAAAATGAATAAAATGCATTAAATTAATTACAAAAATAATAAAAAATTACATTCGTACGTAATTGTAAAAAATATACTACATATTATATAGTCCGTACAAAACTCATTCGCCATTTTAACTTTTAACGGTTCACCTTTAAAATAAGGACTAAAATGCGTACTTTTGGCATGACAGTTGACACATAAAGTTAAAATGGCGAGTGAGAACTTAACGCATTATAACAAAGTACATCAAATGTCAAAAAACAATAGGGTTTTTGCATGGTTTTTGCTTGGATGAATAATTACCCAGTTTTTGCATACATTTTGAAAAGACTCGTCATATTTGCTCTAAGCGTGAACTGTCATGTTAAAAGTTAGATTTAGGATTTAGTAGTAGGGGAACCCGGGGCATTTACGGGCACCCGGGGCAATATAAGCATGTCGCCTACCCCCCAAATTAACCACCACACGCTGCTGTCGCAAACACTCGGATCGGCAATCTAGGCCCTACGAAGGCCGAACCAGTGGTAGATGCATCCGACGATTCGAAAGCACTTGTGAAAGTGTACTTGAATAAAAAAGATTTATTATTCTTATTTATTACAACACTCAGAAATAAAAGAAGTTAACTTGTATAAATCAACAGGAATTTAATTTCCACATTCACAAGATTATGATGAAGCAAGTAAATCACTCAAAAATACACGGTATAATGCGCGCATGCGGCCCGACAACCGCTTTTATGCATCGCGACCACTCCTCCCCTCTCCTCTCCTCTCCTCGCCTCGCCACGCCTCCTCTCCCCTCTTCTCGCCTCACCTCGCCACTACTCACTCTCCTGCTCCTCGTGCGTTACATATTATTACAGACCCGGTGAGTCCTTTCTCCTTTCTCAAAATTGCACTATAACAATCATTTTAGACACAATCCAAATGATAAAATCATCAACCAAACATCAACCTCAACAGTTGATCATCAACTTTTTTATCTACCCTCGTTTTTTTAATATCCCTATCAAACTCCAATTCGCTAGTCCGCTTATTACCTAATTCAACAAACTTATTCGGGAATCCAATAATTTTATTAGGCGATAAATAATTAACGAAATAATATATTTCCTTCCTACTGCAGTGTGTAGCGAAACACACGTCCATCCTCGTCGGTGTCACAAGCTCGACTGAAGAAAAGTCAGTTAAAATGTTTCGCCATTTCATAGCTGAGAGGTAGACGTATAAAAACTTTCTGGTATTGGCCCCTATACACTCTTTGTGTGGATTAGTTTCGCTTTTATGTGTGCATAAATGTATCCTTGTTTTCTTTTCGTTATTCGTCACACCCGGTACTAAGTTTCGGATCGTACTGGAAAAAAATTAGTTAAACATTATTTTTCTAAGACTTTTTTACCCGACTGCGGCGAAGTCAATAAGGAGGGTTATGTGTTTGACCTGTATGTATGTCCGGCTATACTGATAAAGATGCAGTGCAAACCAGTCAGGGTTCCATACTCCTTCCAAGTTAGCCCTCTATCTTCTTAGACTGCATCATCTCTTATGACTTCTTATTCGCTAGCTCAGTGTCTAATACTGAATGATAGACACCCAGCTCATTTGACATTGGTTGGTTCTACATTGCTACCTCACTGAGTGATAGTAAAATATTTTTTCGTAGAAAACCTTCAATGAATCTACATATATAAAAGGAAAAGGTGACTGACTGACTGACTGATCTATCAACGCACAGCTCAAACTACTGAACGGATCGCGCTGAAATTTGGCATACAGATAGCTATTATGACGTAGCCGTCCGCTAAGAAAGGATTTTTGAAAATTCAACCCCTAAGGGGATGGAATTTAGTTAAAAAAACTTACCTATACAACTTCCATTTGTACGCACCGACATACACCTTGATTCCCATTTGTTCATATATTTCATTGAAAACAAATTCATACCCATATTTAGCTGGAGTGTAAATAGCTACAGCGTTATTATTATCACAGTTCAACCACTTTTTGACTTTAAAAATTAATTTATCAACGCTTTCGCTGCGTTTAGGAAAATTCTCATATCCCAAATTGATAAACGTCGTATCTATGTATAAAGTATCCAACTTTATGGGTGCCCCATTTTCTTGCAAGGAAGTGTAATTGGGTAAATCATTGCAGTTGATTCTGAAGTCTCCAGTGAAGAGAATTCTTTGTGTTTCAGTTGTGAACAGAAACATAGTGGATCCCGCACAGTGGCCCGCGGGGATCAGAGTCACTGTTATACAAGTTTGTGGATACTTTTCTGTTGCCGGCAAAGTTATTAGTGACGAACCTGCAACAGGAATATGAGAAAGACATAGAGAAAGTCACTACAGTCATAGAGAAAGTCACTATAAGTCACTAGAGACAGAGAAAGACACTATAAGTCACTATAGACAGAGAAAGTCACTATAGACATAGAGAAAGTCACTATAAGTCACTATAGACATAGAGAAAGTCACTATAAGTCACTATAGACAGAGAAAGACACTATAAGTCACTATAGACATAGAGAAAGTCACTATAAGTCCCGCAAATTGCTACTGCGCTGAAACCATGTCTCATTAGCATCGATATGACGTCATTTAACGTCAACCGAAAGAAAAATATACCATCAGCTCGAAACTTCAGTCTAGTGCTGACGCGGACGTCACCAAAATGGCGGCAACACGCATTAGCAATTTGCGGGACTTATCAAATACAGCCTAAACAATTGAAGTACACTATAAGTCTCCTAGAGGTGACGAATTTGACCTTTATAGCCTTTTTGGATGGTCCATTTTATTGCACGGA